>NC_140224.1:25486791-25671791 GCF_951802725.1 Rutilus rutilus
AGGTCAGTGAGCTCATGCCAAAAGATGTCTACTTTCACTCCGCATCCCTTCAGTGTTTAGAGAGGTTGCCTCTGCTTCCTGTCCACTGTTTAAAATCATTACATAAATCAAATGCAGCCACGGCTCTCTCTCTCTCCACTGTTCCTGGCTCGGTTTCTGATTGGTTTCGGTTATTACATGCCTGTATTCTTGATCAGGAAGATTCAATCCTACAAGGTGACGCTGTCCCAGAATTCAGAGTAAGTATAAAAATAAGATAAGTATTCAGACCCTTTGCTTTGACATTTGAAATTTAGCTCAAGTACATCATCCCACTTCTCTGGATTATATTTGAGATGTTTCTACATATTGATTAGAGTAAATCTGTGGCAAATTCAATTGACTGAACTCAAAATAAACAAAAATCGGCACATTGCCACTTCTGCTCCCAAGAATTTATTAAAAAGAACAACGTTTTTGACCCAAAGGGTCTTCGTCAGGCAAGCAACAGTCATAGAAAGGTACAATTTATATCAGTGTGAACCATCACACCTGACCTCATTAGTGAACTAATTACCCAGACCCAGTCATCCAATGCAGTAACGACCTAATCAAACCCAAATATAACCACTTAAAAAATTTAATAAATAAAAAAAAATACAGAAAAATAACCGACATGATATTTAAAAAAGAAAACTGACCAAATGAACCCCATTGCTGTTCATTTCAATGTTTTTAAACACAATTTGTCGACTCTTCGCTACTTTGGTATAGAACTAGTAAGAGTACCCAGAAGGGGTGGTGACATTAAAGGGTACACGTATAACACAGACGCGCAGCGCAAAAACACTACGTGAACCAACTAGAGGCCCAGAGAGAAGGAAATGAATAGTGGAATAAAGTCGTTATTTTTGTTTGTTTTTGCGCACAAAAAGTATTCTTGTTTTTTTATTTATTTATTTTTAAATATCATGTTGGTTATTTTTCTGGGGGGGGTTTTCACACTGATATAAATTGTACCTTTATATGATTGTTGCTTGCTTGACGAAGACCCTTTGAGTCGAACCGTTGTTCTTTTTAATAAATTCTTGGAAGCAGAAGTGGCAGTGTGCCGATATTTGTTTATTTTGAGTTTGATGCTTTATTTGATCAAGCTTTTTTAAATTCAATTGATTGCATATGATTTGGAAAGAGACCCACATAAGGTCTAACATCTGAAAATGTATATCAGAGCAAAAATCAAGTCATGAGGTCAAATCAGAACCAGGATTGTGTCAAGGCACAGATCTGGAGAAGGCTGCAAAAACATTCTGAGGCACTGAAGATTGCCAAGTGGCTTCCATAATCCAAAAATGGAAGAAGTTTGGAAAAATCTTTCTAAAGCTAAAAACTGAGCAATCGGTGGAGAAGGGCCTTGATAAGAGAGGAGACAAGGAACCGGATGGTTTATCTGGATGAGCTCCAGAGATCATGACAGGCGGAACTTACAGAAGGACAACCACAGCAATACAGTGGTGAAGGTATGACGTCACTTTGTAGCCCAATCGGCAGTTAGCATCACACTGGTTCCTTTGACAAAAACCCAATAGGATTTTTCCATGGATTATCGCAAAAAAACAAGCTCTGTGATCAACAAAAGTTTATGATACTTACACATTTTGTCCATCAAGATACTTTTCACAGATGAGCACAACTTTTATGAAGCCTAAATGCAGTCGCCAGAAGTATAAAGCTAAAGGTAGGCTATAAACCGTCCTTCGGATGAGACGTTAAACCGAGGTCTTGACTCTCTGTGGTCACTAAAAATCCCAGGATGTTCTTCGAAAAAGAGTAGTTGTGTAACCCCAGCGTCCTGGGCACATTTGCCCATTGTCCTCTGTCCATCATCATAGCCTCCTAATCATCCCCATATACAGATTGTCTTCATCATTCTGTCTGAGAGTGGGCGTTCTGGCGCAATATGGCTGCCGTCACATCATCCAGGTGGATCCTGCACATTGGTGGTGGTTGAGGAGATTACCCTCTTTCATATGTAAAGCACTTTGAGTGATGTCATACCTGCACTCCTCTATGATCCACTGATCTGGGCTTTATGAGTGAAGACACATGAAATCCCGCTTGGAATTTGCTAATAAATTACTGAAAGTCTCACTGAGAGAAACAAGATACTCTGGTCTGATTAACCACAATTCCAAGCGTTATGTCTGGAGGAAACCAGGCACCTCTCATCACCTGTGCAATACCATCCCAAACCCCAGTAGGACTGATCAGGGTAGAAGGGAAGCTGAATGCAACAAAATAGAGAAATATCCTGGTCCAGAGCACTCAGGACCTCAGGCTGGGCAGAAGGTTCCCCTTCCAACAAGACAATCACAGCCAAGACGACACAATAACTCTGTGAATGTCCTTGAGTAGCCCAGCCTGAATCCACACTTGAACCCAATTTAATATCTCTTTGGAGACCTGAAAATGGCTGTTCACCATTGGTCCCCATCCAACCTGACAGAGCTTGAGAGGATCTGCAAAGAAGAATAGCAGAAAATCCCCAAATCCAAGTGTGCAAAGCTTGTCACGATGATGTGACGCTGTACCTGCTGCCAAAGGTGCTTCAACTAAAGCTGCTTTTCCACCATCAGGCCAAACGGTTCTAAAAACATTAAGGAGCGGTTCCAGTTATGTTTCCACTTGAGCCTGGTACGGCATGGCACGATTACAAACCATTCTCAACCGGAATTCTCAGCACGGTTAGCTAACCACGCTGGTAGAATGCACGTAGTGACGTGGCCACTCATGATTGGTCACTTGTCTGTTGCTTGGCTACCAGTTTCTCTGTAGCTGACTAATCACGCTATTTGAGCGACATAAACACAAATTAATAATAAAATTAAAAGAAATATCTGATCATCCTCCATAACACAGTCGCTATTTACATCTCATATCATGTTTTGCTTTGTCATTATGGGGTATGTAGATCGATATGAAGAAAAAACATGAAATTATTTTAGCACAAGGCTGCAATATAATTAATTGTGAAAAAAGAACAGCATTTATTTGAAAATAGAAATTTTGGTAGCAATCTAAAAGCCTTTCCTGTCCTTTTTAATCAATTAAACGAATCCTTCCTGAATAAAAGAATGAATGAGCCTGTCTAAAATAGACATTCTTTGCATAAGTTTCTATGGGACTTTCAGTTAAAAATGCAAATGACCTGCACATTATTAGTGAAAGACTGCAAATTATAATAATTAAAATAGCCTAAAAAAAGGCCTATTTTTGACCATTTAAACAGATACTGTATTGTAGAAAAAAGTACCAATCTTGACTAGACCAATGACATTTAACAAATGAGTGAAAATGTAATTATGATAATATTTGTGACATATCCGTCATCCTTTACATATGCAAAGAGTGTCCACAGGGTACACAATTTGGCACACTTTGAATCATTTTATCTGTATCAGCGATATTCCCATGGCCCAGTGTTGTTGTTGGGTCTGTTTAATCCAGGTTTGTCATTCAGGAATGGACACAGTGATTATACATTTATGATCCAAATGTCTCTAATTATTTCAAATTTACTCTGTGTAGCTCCTTCTTGGCACTATTTATTTGCTGATTATTAAATAAATATTATTTAATATGAATTAATTATACTTTATATACAGAGAATTAACTTTAGTAAGAATTTAAATTAGCCACAGATATAACCAGGCAGGATCTCTCATCTCTCATACTTGTAAGATTTATTGGGTTTGACCAGAATTATTTTGCATGCGGGATTCATGCTAACTAGAGCAACAAGGGCTAGTGGGAAAATGGAGGGACTAGTTCATCATGTTAGCCTAGTTACCTGAGGCAGAGAGAGACGGCAGGAAAATCAATCGTGTCTTTCATATGCAATGTCACTGTCTTCCTCTTACATATACTTCCCGATGATACAAATGACCACAAGGCACCATGTGGAGCATGTCATATTTAGTGAACTCTCTCACTCATTTTCTCCAGAAGTGTTCACGGGTAATTATTCCTCGCTTAAACTAGCTTATTTCAAAATAGGTCATATGCTTTTTATCTTGTGTTAAAATCTCTGCTGTGAATATTTACATATGTGCCAGAAAGAATAGTATTTTATTGATAGGATGAGGTTAACCAAATGTCTTTTTATTTGCATTTAAGATACTTTTATTCAGAGAGATTCTGATAACTCACATGAGCTCATTCTGTTACTGTCATCCTTGGGGTTGTCAAAGGTCCCAGGACACTTCGAAAAATCGGGAATCGAGAGCAGGCCAGTGCTCGACCAGAAGTGTGGCCTGGCAAAACTAGCCCTTGACATTTCCTTGACATTTGTTGACATTTCTGGACCCATGTAGACAGAGGGAAAGTTAATCAAAACTAGTGGAGAATATTGATGTGCAACTGTCAACAGGCAGTGCCATCTGTACCCGCACGGTCATGGAGGTTAACTGCATGAGGAACAGCTGCTGTACTGTTGTCAAGGATGGGTGACTGCACACGTCAAGACAAGAGTTAAAGGTAAAGTGTACAGTTCTTGCACTGCTGATTTTGCAAAACAGATTTTCCAAATAATTCTCTCCATGTCCTCTGCTGAAAAAGTAATTGTGAGATAATAATTGAAAATAAGAAATTAAGTATATAAAGATAAACATAAATCACTGTAAAAAAAAAAAGAAAAGAAAAAAAAGAAAATGCAATGCATAATTCAAAATATAGGTAAACCACCTATAGACTCTTGTTTTCAGGACCTTTATTTTGAAATTTAGTCATGGTCATGTTTCCTGGTTTGTCATGTGATTCCCTCATGTGATCCTGTCATGTGCCTCCTTGTTTCATGTGTTACATTCTCATTGGTTTGTTTTGTCATGTGATTCTCTGCTCTGTTTGCTATTGGTTCATTGTTTGAATATCCACAGGTGTTCCTTGTTAGTCATTAGTCCTTGTGTGTATATATAGCCCTCATGTGACCATTGTCGTTTGTCTAGCTTTGTTCCCTGTGCTGCTGTTGGTGAGTCCATGTCCAGTTAAGACCAGGTTTATGTTCAAGGGTGTCATGTTCATCTTTCAAGTTTTTGAAAGGTAGTGTATGAAGTCATTTTATACATTGTACACAATATAAAGTCAAAATACAGAGGAATAATGTTACAATTGTGAGATCTAAATTCCAAACATCAATTAATTAATATATTTTACTCTGAGGTCTAAATTGACTTCCATACTAGATCTGAGTGAATGAGTTTCTGTTTATTTTTTTAAATTGCTATCTCTAAAACTGTATTTTAAAGAAAGATACAAAGCATGGAAGCATTTTCATCTCATGCTAGTTCAACGAAATCACTATATGAAAGTGGCCAGCATTCTTTCCTGATGTGCTCTCTTGGACATTATATCACAGCAATTAAAACCAGCCGATGCCCTTTGTACAAATATGGAGTAAAATTATTTAGAAGAATTTTATCTAGGCTTTCTTATCATCATTGGCAAGTAATATGACTCATTCGGGCTTGTTCAGTGTGCGACAGAATGCATGCATGTTTCAGCTTCCCAGAGTGTTGGCTTGTCCTTGAGAGAAGATCTGAAGATATGGTTGAAATGACTTGGCTAATCGAACGCAGGGATCTCCAGGAGAAAATCACTTCTTTTGGAAACACTTCCTCTCTCCATATCTCCTGCTTCCCTGCCTTCATACCAACTTACATGCAATGAGAGAATATACCTTCAGTGATAAGACAAGGGGTAAAGTCATAGATCAAGCTGTTGCCCTAATACGTCCTTCCTTGCACTCATTTACCATCTTTCGCATGGAGCCTATTTCTGAGGGTTTGATAGCAGGGTAGTGGGATTTTATCGCATATCTGTGCAGATATGGTAGCCTACATATGTTTTAGGGGAAACTCCCAGAAAACGTGTGTGTGTGGTTTAAAAATGCAGGACTACACATTAGCTTTTACGTTTACTATTATCACCACTTCAAAAAAAAATAAATAAAAAAAAAGTAATCGCCTTTAATAAAAAACTCTTTAAAAACATCCTGCATAATAGATTTTTGTTTTAAATAGATTGTAATATATTTATTAGGAAAACTTTGTTCGTAAGTAAAATATTATAAGCATATTAAATATTTTTAAAAAGTGCCGTTAGTTCCATAAATTTTCTGCAGTGTTTCCTGCAGCAACAAACAAAGTAGTATGTCCGAATACATGTGCTATGTTCCAATTCACCTACTTATGCTCAAAGTATGTAGCCTACTGTTTTGGGAAGAAGTACATACTTTTGAGTGTGTATAGCAGAATAGAAAGCTTTGGGACATAGGCCTACTACTTTGGACCGCTCTGTCGCTTGCGTTCTAATGCATTACCTACTCTCAGACAGCATGTGATTTCAGATGTGCCATGTGACTCTTTATGTCCGATTGAACAAATTAATTTATTCTTTTAATGAGAGCACTCAAAAAGATTCACCAAAAGTGGCTGCGTCTGAAAGCTGAAACATTATGTCTAGGTAGGTAGGCAACAAGGCACTTCTGAATACAATGATCGTGTCACATCCTGTCTATTAAGATACCTTCATCTGACCGATTTTTGAAGGCAGCATAGATGTATCCTTCTATATTATATCCCATTATCCTGTGCATTCTGTTTTTTGACAGTTGAGCTAAAAAATAAACATGGCATCTGCAAGTTGGGGTTTCCTGCAAGAAATGACTATTGTAGTAATTAAATGTGCTATAGTTATCACCAAAGCTTTCTCTATTTTGTTGTGGATCATTAAACCGTTGTGCTGCCGCTGAAGTCTGTCTGAAATCAGTTTTGTGAGGTACCTTTAAGTACAAACGCTGCCTGCAAAGTCATTTTCTGATAAGACCGCAAGGCAACAAGTCAGCTGCCTAAGCTTTCGGACGCAGCCAGTCTTGTACTTGCAACTGAGTACACGGTGAACTGTTCTGAACCATTACTGAGATCGCAACTGGCTTCTTCACTGAACTGTGAGTCACTTTTCAGTTATGTGTACCTACCATTGTATGTTTGAGAGAGATAAACAAATAGTTTATCATAATAACTACTTTTTTATTGTTCATCAAAATAAGAATGCTTACATAAAATAAAATATGTAGGAGCTAAAACTACTGAGATGATAGTCTGGACCCAATTAAATTATAATTAAAATGTAACCTCTTTCTATTTTTGAATCTTGCAGAAATAATCACCTTCTCCTATAGAGATCCCCCATGAATGCACCAGCTGGTGAGTCTTTTCTCCACATGATGAGGTTGACTATAAAATAGCATTAATCCCTTTTCTTTTTCTTCTTTTTTTTGGCTTCGATTCACTTTCCTCTACACCTCATACGTTGTTCACATTCTGTACCTTAAACAAGTTGGATTTCATCAACTTTATAAGTTTTCTTTTTATCATCAAACATCAACCCCAAATAACCACAACAAAAGTAGTATAATATGGTTTTTGTTCATAAATATGAGTGCCTTGTGCAATACTTTGACCACATTAAAATGCACATGGAATGGAAATAATTGTCAACACAAAATCTTACTTGGCATTACCTCTTCTATGCTTCATTGTAGGTTTATTCAAAGGCTCAATCATTTTGTGTCACTGTACATATTCTCATACATTCCTACAGATTCTACAGGCCAATAAAAAGCTTATAAAAAACAATAGGTGGGAGGCCTGAAAAATGTCCTGTTCAAGCTTTAGTTGGTTATGTGTAATAACACCAAATCATACATATGTATCTAAGAGCTGAGGAGTGTGTGTGTGAGTGATGTAGATTATATTGTACCTATAACATCTGCTCAGCCTGCCCTGACTCTCTGATCTGCTTCCAATTTACATTCCTGCCTGGTGATTTCTATCGCTCCACTTTGATAAATCATACAGTGATTTACATAAAGGCAGCCCCACGCTTGGGCTCAAGGAGTCACGCGATGGTAACTGAGGTTAAGCTCAAGACTGAAAGGATAGTGACTTTGTGTGTGTATATATATATATATATATATATCTATATATCCCTGTTCAAAAACCTACGGAGGCAGCACTTTAAGCCACCGTAACTTTCATTGCAATCATGATATATTTATCATTCATATTTGTATGTTTTCTCTCATGGGAATCAAACCCACAATCTTGACACAATAGCATCTACCAGTCTACCACTCACAATCCCTTGTTCCCACTTTACTGTCTTACACTCTGCTATCCTATAAATAAATAAAAAAACACCCCAAAATAAAATAAATCTGACAAAAAAATAAAATAAAATAAAACTATGCGCATGCCGAAGCAAAAGTATACACACATTTAATTCTAAACTGGTGCTCTCTCTCTGCCCTTGATGTTCACATGCAAGAATGTCCAGCACATGCTCCTTTATAACTGAAATGAAATTTATTGATTCTATTCTGTGTACCCTCACTGAGTCAATTGCAATGCTTTATTCAATCTTCATTTGTGTCAATGTTCAAATAATTTGTCAATTCTTTTTTTTTTCTTCTTCGATTTTTGTTTATAATGTTTATATACAATACATTTTTGCTTGTTTAATAAAATTGGAATGTGTAAATATCAAAATTCCAATCTCAGGTATTAAAGGCATTTAATGGCTGTTGATATGATAAATGTGCTTATTAGGCTACAGTGCTATCTAGAATTTTGATTGTCCAATCTACTCAGTGATCAGATTATATGGTAGTAGTAAATACAACTGTTTTATATTTTAACAATTGATTCATTAATTGATTTTATATACATAGCATATGTATATATTCTTGTTGTCACAGTTTAAGTCCAATTATGAAGAAGGTACAAATAATGAGTCTTTATTAAACATAAGCCAACAACTCAAAACAGTGTGCCATGCACAAACAATACCAGACCAAGAATGAATGAAGGTGAGGAACTTAAATACACATGGTGATGAACAAAAGTAACAGCTGTGATGATTAAATGAAGATCCATGGTAACTCATTGTGGTGAAAAAAGGAGAACAAAAGAACCCTGGAAAACAGGTGATTAAACAGACTGATAGAAAACATAACCAAAACTAAGCCCTGGTGGAAGGAACCACGGAGGTGGTTCAGTAGGCGGATGAAGCCCTGGTGGAAGGAACCACGGAGGTGGTTCAGTAGGCGGATGAAGCCCTGGTGGAAGGAACCACGGAGGTGGTTCAGTAGGCGGATGAAGCCCTGGTGGAAGGAACCAGGGTGATGATGATGGTGGGAGGAGCGGCCAGGTGGTGGGGGGGAGGAGCCATGATGGAAACCGAGGCGGTGCCGCAGTGACAAGCATACGAGGTGGAGTCAGCGGAGTTGAGGGATCCACTTGCTTGGACGAAGGTGTGATTGGAAGACCTGAGGCTTAACCACACAATGGCATGGTGTTAGGGAAGACGTAAAATGGCTGAAGGGAACAAGCGGAGGCAGGGCTGACGGACTTGCTGAATAATGCAGCGGGAGAGGGAGGCTGGGTGGGATCAGCGACGATAAAGCCCAATTTATACTTCTGCGTCGAACTCACACCGTAGCTTCTTTGTAGGCTGTGTGTAGCACGCGTAGCCTATGACGTACCCTGACGTGCACCTCTCCGCAAGCACTGTGATTGGTCTGCTAGAACCCCTCCCTCGGGTTTCACATGCTCCCTCTGCATGTGTAATTGCACGTCAACTCGGACAACGACGCAGAAGTATAAATGAAAACCAACACATAGCCTACAGCGTAGAGGCTCCGGCATTGGTCCGACGCAGAAGTATAAATCAGCCTTAACTCCATCTCCATACAAGACGATGAAACCTGCATAATGCTGGTCAGGGCAGGGCGGGAAGCAGTGTCCAGCTCCCCCCACGTCCCCTCTGTCACGGATGTTGCCGGCTCACACACTTAGGGCCCTATTTTAATGATCTGAAATGCAATTATCAAACACGAAACGCAAGTAACTTTGTGGGCAGATCTCAGGCGCTGTTGGTATTATACCGGCGGGATAAATTACTCTTGCGCCCGACACAAATCTAAAATGGGTTGGTCTGAAGTAGCTACATTACTCATAGGTGTGGTTTGGGCGTAATGTGAAATAAACCAATCAGAGCGTCATCTCACATTCCCTTTAAAAGCAGGCGCGCTTGTTCCATGGCGGATTGCTATTATAACGGCGGATTTGCCAGGCGCACGCCAGGAGCGGTTCACAGCCGAGACTGACGTTCTCGTCAGGGCCGTAAAAGACAGAGAAGTGACATTGTATGGGGATGAGCGAAACCCACCCAAATTAGCTTCGGTTACACAGGCGTATAATAATTTGGGTAAATGTGTAAGCTAGATTTATGCCTATTTTTTCACATCTTCATGGACACCACAATGATTTCCCTTGTGTGGTAATATTTTTCCTTGTAATTATGTATGGTTTGCAAAAATGGGAACTGCTGCCTGCGTCTGTGTAGATGAGAGAAGCAAAGTGTATGCGCATTGTGCACACGCTACATTATGGCCAAGCATGCGCCCTTAAAATAGCATCTGAATAATGCGCCACTGACTTTAGACTAGGTTTTTCCTGGTCTGTGGCGGAATTGTTTTCTGAAACTGCAAAATAGCACCAGGGAACGTTAGCGCCGGAACACGCCTCCTCCACCCCCGGGAGCGCAAGTTCATTCCCTAATTTACCGACGTGCATCTGTGGAGAGAAAAGTCCGCTGTGCGTCGGGTGCAAAATAGGAATGATACATGCCTTGGTGTACAAAGTCAATTGCGCAGAGTGCAAGATAGGGCCCTTACAGTGTGTGACACTGCACACACTTACTTTGGGGCTCAGGGGTGTACGTGGCTGAAGGCTCAGGCTATGTCTACATTAAGCCGGACAGAAATGAAAACAGGTTTCGTTTCAAAACACTCTCCATCCACATTAGCTTTTTCAAGCATTTTCAAAAAGTTTCTCATCCATACGGAAAAGTCGGAAAACGCTAAATTCACCTTACAGCGCATGCATAAACCATCACAAAAGCTTACGGAGATGATACAGACAGAACAAGACAATCAAGTTATCACAATTCTCCTGGCAGGATCATTTTATTTATTAAATGATCTCACCATTCACTGATCGCACTGGTCGCACTCACTATTATATATTTGGTTTAAACACAACCGCTCTCATGTTTTGCCGCAGAATAGCAAATGTGAGTGAATTTTCAGTCATCTTTGCAGGACTGTGATATGATAGTAGATGGTGCAAAGTTACATATTTTAGCAGATGTGTGAAAGTGAAAAGCACATAACCGGTATAAACATGAATATCTATGAGTTCAATGTGTCACATGACTAAACTTACGTCATCATTTTTAAATACCTCCATTTTCACAGTCCACACTACATTTTCAAATGTATCCACATTGGAAAGCGTTTTTGAAAAGCATGAATGAATGTCTTCTCAGTGTGGATGGAAGGCCAAAACAGAGAGAAAAAGATGCGTTTTCAAATAAAAACAAATTAGTGTGGACAAGACCTCAGGCTCCTTAGCGGCAGGTGTAATTTCCCCATCTGCGGTGACTGGCTGACTGGGCTCTGGGCTTGGCTGTGAGGTGGGCTTTGGGTCTGCAGTGGCTGTACCAGATATTATTAATTCGGGGTAGGCACACTGCAAACTGCTTCTCTCCATGTTTCCTCCTTCAGGTCAGGCAGTGAAAATTTGCCCCTGTCCAGAAAAGATATCTGATAAATGTGAAGTGAAAATTCAAACAATGGAAGCCCAGCACAGACAAGGGACATAAACTGTTCTGCTTGAGTCATAATCCTTTTTAGGTTCGATATTCTGTCACGGTTTAAGTCCAAGGATAAAGAAGAAGGTATAACGACAATCTTTATTTGAACATTAGCCAACAACTGGAAACAGTGTGCCATGCACAAACAATAGCAGACAAAGAATGAGTGAAGGTGAGTAACTTAAATACACCTGGTGATGAACTAAACAACGAACAGCTGTGATGATTAAAGGAATATCCATGGTAACTGATATGGTGGGAAAAAGAGAACAAAGGAACACATGCAAACAGGTGATTAAACAAAGTGAAAACGAAACATTAAGCACAACTGTGACACTTATAGAACACATGGACTTACTATCATGACAGAGGTTGCAAAAATCAAAAAGTGGTGAAAAGGTTAGAATTTGTCTGGAGTTCATAAGCTTTCACCACTATAAATTCAAATACTACACAAAACCATGAACATTATATCATCTTAACTGCATATACGTAGGCTATGTAAGACATTCAGCATTGAACGCTGTAATTTATTGATCAATATAATTACCTTTGCTGGATGGAATGCAATAAAGAGACTTTAGTATAATCCAATGACTGGTCATTACGGTGTAATCTAAAAAAAGTGTTTAATCAATTTAATTTTAAATTCAGCTGATTATTGACTGTCATTTTTTACAGACAGAAACAGACACAAGATGAGTCACAGCAGGTTCTCTGTGTCAATTTTCTTATCATGTTCTGTAACTTGGTTTAAATTAGTTTATTGCCATATTCTACATTATAAATATGATTCATGTCACACTCAGTTTATGCGAAGCCTGAGGATAACATACAGTATGATCCAAAAAAAAAGAATGAACCTACAGACTCATTCTTAAGTTTATTTTAGATTATATTTTTACACAATATGAACGTTTTAATATAATTTTTTTCCAGTACTGTAGACACCTTGAGATCAATTAATATTTCATCCTCTGTGGTAGCAGATTATTTGTGTAAATTATTTTCTGTAAGTGCTGCTGCCACAAGAGTCATGTTTTTGCTTGTCTTTTCCATTTATACCATGTTTTACAACCCATCGCTTATTTCTATTGCAGCTGGCAAAACTGTATTGCGTCAATATAGTATTTGCTCAATTACTTTTTCTTTTTCTGTGTGTGCCTTGATGTGTTTTTATTGTTTTACCATAGGTGGCAGTGAAGAGAAATTTGGGGTTTATCTACTCTTACATGCTATTGCACTTTAAAGTGTAAAGTAGAGCAGAGCTGTGCAGAAATTGGGTTTTTACAGTTGATCATATTTTACAGACATGATTAAAGACATTCTACCTCTGTGTTACAAGGTGTTTCATAATGTGCAGCCATAGTTGTGAAGTAGCTACTGAGCTTTGTACCTCTGGAAAAATAAAATAAACTTACAAAATTCTGCAAGTACAAAAAAAGTATTTAAAAAAGTACTAGATAATGCACTGAACTGATATTTAAGGTTAAAAAGAGAAATGGCTTTGGGAGGATCCATTTACTGTAACTTCAGATATGTTCACCCATTCCAGCTTCCATCTTATTAAATCAGGACATAATTTCAAGTACATTGTAATCAAAGGAAAAAAAACGAAAATAAAGCTATATTTAGCTATAACGAGAAATACTTTAAGTTAATTGTCTCAAATCTCTGACCAACTGCTGTCCACGAGGAAGCTAGTTTTTAGTAAGCCTGAATTTCAAAATGCTACTTTTTGCTGAGAACATTCAAAATCTTGTTTTTATATAGTTCAGAATGGTGCAAAGTGTTAGAGGTCTCCATTTCAAGAAACATTTAAGGAAATAAACATTAAAAGTTATAAATTCACATTGTAAAACTATATAATTTTATAAATAATTATCACCAGTAGGGGGCCCTTAAGGGGCAACAAGGGGGTGTGCTGAAAATTTGAGAAACATTTACAAAAGCCACTTTATAGGGCTGTCAAAGTTAACATGTTGACTCACAATATTAATTAAATATGGTTAATAAAATATTTTTGAATTTAAATTTTATTATATAAATTTGCTTGCGAAATCATGCGATTATATTCAAATAAAAATATTTGTGTTGTGGTTTATTTATCTTAGTAGCCTAGTCCACTAACGTGAATAATAATTCAACATTAAATAAAGTAAACATTTCCCGACAATGTTTCAATAATTTGCTTTGACTTCATTATAATTACAATATAAAACCTAAGTTTTGGGAAACAATGCTATTTTTATGAGATCGTTAAAAAAAGCCTTTTTTTCCCCTCACACTGTATAAATGAGTCTTGCACATGTACAGCTACATTTTAGGAAGGGGTCCTTGGCGTCAATGGGATGCGCTGGTTGTTCTCATCACAAATATGTCGTTTCCTTTTTCTTCCTTGACAAAAAATGTCCTTGCATCATAAACATACGCGAATCATATAGCAGGTTTGGTCCAATCCCAAACTTTTCCTAGTTTTATTGGTTCAGTGTAAACAATAAGGTTCCAGCTGTTTCACCAGACATGTTAGTACTGTGTTGATTGACATTTCTTTAATGCAATCAAAAGAGAAGCTGAGTTATTGTCGCCTCCGATTGGTGGACGCGCCTTCAAGGGGCGGGAATTGGAAGTTGAATCCGAATCCAGCTGTGAATTGGTTCGCATGAGCGGATTCGTGCTATAGACCGTTTTGCCGACTGGTAGAATCATAGGAGAATTGTGTGTTTTCGCAATAATGGACAAGTCTTCAGCATAGAGAGCTCTCTTGCGCATCCTTTCAGCACGAGCTTAAGGTTTTCCTTTTCATATGCAGACAGAAAATCACTGCCTGCACCTTTAGAAAAGATTTCTGAAGGATTTTACTAATTGTCTAAGGATCTATAATTGTCACTGTTGTGAATACTTTTGAACATTAGATCTTGCGGTTATCTAATAGAAAAAAAACATTGAATTCTAACCTTTGTTGCATTACTTTTTAAGTGCGCGCACACGGAGAAAGCGATCGGAGCGCACAATTGGGAATCGGGAAGCAGTTTTGCAGGACTTGTCTTGTTTTTATCTGGTGTTGGTCATCGAAATACAATGTTGAAATTTTAAGGCATGATGACCAAGTCACTGAGATGCCTATAAACCTGCTTGCGCTGTAACTGCCACCTGGAAACTCAGCCTGCGAGCTCCAACTGATCCTGTTCAATACCATCATTTGGACTGCTTTTGCAACAGAAATGATCATGCGATGAGTAAGCTCGATTTGGGCATATTTTCAGAAGCAATCACAGGTAAGAAATCAACATTTACAATATTATACTGAATTATTGTTAAAGCTTAATCACGCTCATTGCTTGTTCATTATGTGGTGTGTAATCATCAAAAAGGTACTGCCAAGTTTTAAAGTCATAATTAGTGTTTATTTAAAATGCAAATTATGTTTTTTTTTCAGAAGATTTTATTTGTTTAATGAGAGGACACCAAAGTACCATATCATATTGTTACCATGGCTTATTGTTTTCCCCCTACAGCTCCATTAATCATTACTGAATACCAGCCTGTAAAATGCCAATAGTCTCAAAAGTCTTGCCTATAATATTTTTCTATTGTTCAAATGCACCGACCTTAATAAATAATAAATACAAAATACAGTTATTCTTAATGCATTTTATCAAATATAATTTTATTTACAATCATGTAGGTTAAAATAAACGGACGTGCATGCTGTTTTACCATTTCATTGCATTTTTTCATATATTTTTCCTGCATTTGATAATTGCAGAATTCCTTTTCGATGTACAGCTAGTAATGCGTGCATTGTTTCTCCTCAAGGGGGTGAATGATGGCTGAAGATGGAGAAAATATCTCCGAGGACCATCAGCTGAGGGAAGCAGAGGGTAGCTCCTCTCTTCCAAGGACTTTTATACGACTTAACGACCTGTCCGGTGGCGGGGAGCGCAGTGAGCTTGAGGCTGATGGAGGTGAAAGGCGGGAGAGCGCAGCCGGAGAAGCGGTGGAGGAGGCGTCCGCTAGCGGCGAGGAAGCCTTGCCCTATCCGTCTTTGGCACCGGTTGTGTTTTTCTATCTGAAGCAGACCACACGTCCAAGGAGTTGGTGTCTGAAAATGGTTTGCAATCCATATCCTTTCAAACTCAAATGCATTTTGCCTCACCTGGATGGCATTCACCTGTTCAGGTAGGACGCCCTACGGTGAACGCCGCCGGGCGCTGTCTTAGGTTTGAAAACAACGTGTTCGACACAATATTAATAAATAACTCTGGCTTTATCATGTTGTCCTCTTCGGAAATGAGTTAAATAGACGAAAAAAACATCCCCCAAACAAAGAGAAAATATAAATTACATATGGTTTGAAGTCCCCATCGTGCTGATAGCGTGAAATCTACAAATTACAGAGCTTTAATTCCGCTTGTGGTGTGGAAGACAACACAATCCTGCAGAATATCAGAGTTTATGAGACTTGGCAAGCATGAATGTTACTGCAACAGTCTCATAACTGTCTTAACGCAGTTGTTTGCGTATGTATGACTTACAAGCTCAGAAAAGTAATTTTATTCCATTAACTGGCCAACAAGGCATGGCTCTGAAGCAATTTGACATCACCTCATTTATAAGCACTGATGAGTTAAGTTATTTGCTTGGTTTCATGAATTCCTAGAGCTAAGAATCATGCACACAAAGTGCCTTTGGCTGCATATCATCTGAATGTACTATCTTTCTTTGAGGCAAAAATCATAGTACATGTCAATGAATTGTTATCGGTTTATCAGATGGCATTGCCAACCCGATCTTCATGGGAAAACGTAAGTATTTTACGAGGTGCCGATTTCGTATGAATATGTACAGTGTGATTGTTCAAAAAATATAAGCATGAAGGTGCACCTCTGAGCCCACCCCTAAACCTAACCATCAATAGGACGTAAGCAGATTGTACGAATTCATACGAATTAGGCACCAATTTGGCAAACCGTACAATAGTTATGAATTACCATGAAATTGTATTGGCAGTGCCTAGAATTCAGCCCAAATTGTATTTGGCCTGTATCTTCAGGGCAATAAGTCTATTTCTTTTTACTTTCTAGAAGTTCAGATGGATATTTCAAATGACTCCCTCTAGGAGTAATTTGAGAAGAAGTCAATAGCAACATATTCCTGATTTCTTAACTTTGTGATTAGTTAATTATTTAAGTGAATCCAATAAATCCTTGTTAGCCTTTCAGTAAGAGCACCTAACAAGTGGTTTAGATTAGTTACATCTATCTAGTCCAAATGACATTATTTTCTAGGGTGTTGTTAAAGCTCTCATTCCCTCAGCAGCGAGATTATTTCATTTTGTGTCTTAAGAGGTTTCCCTGTTTAGCTGCCAGTCGTTTAGCAGAAAGAGGAGAAAACGGACCTGATTGCGAGCGTGTGAGGAAGGGATGTGGTTAGCATGTGTGAGTCAGAGGTGTGCACTTGCAGTATGACTGATTCTGGGTGTAGGTGATCTGTTTGGTTTTCGACGGACTCGCAGCAGCCTCGCCGAAGGAAAGAATGCTCTTTTGGATCGAACGAGCTGGCTGGATGTGATTGTGATGTCTGGGTTCAAATGCTTTGTTTTTCTTCAGTAGGAAATATGATGAGCCTTGTGGGCTCTGAAAGGCTGCCCAATCAAACACACTCATCTTTCCCCCATTCTTGTTTCTCAACCTCCTCACGCTCTTCCCCCATTAGACAAGCCCACATCCCTGAAAAGTAAGCCAGGCTTATGAAACACAGTGCCACTGGGTGTGAGTGGGCCTCGTGGTTCTCCGGGCCTGATGGTCTGGTATTCCTCAGAGATAATAAAGCCAGCTCTTGCCATCGCATTTCCATATTCTTAAATGCCACTGTCTCCACCGAGTTCCCGTTGATCCTGTGCACTCATGCGCTTAGGAAAAGACTGAGCCAAAAGGGATCCTATTAACTGTGGTCAAGAAATAGATGTGGAATTCCCTCTCCTTGAATCATCCTGCTGCACTCCTGCATGCACAATCTGTTCACCGTTCAGTCGAGATCAATGAACAGGCTGGCTGTTTATTTAGATTTTGTTCAGTAATTATAATACAGCCAAATGTGAACAAATCAAAGCGCGCAGTTACATTTGCACAAACGGGAGCGTCCTCCTCATATCCTCTTGCAGATTTATGTGTCGAGACAGTTCATCTCTCACAGTGCCATCTCATGTAATGATTCCTCGTATGGTAATTTCTGTTCTTAGATCATTGTTGTGGCGTGGAGTGGGGCCCGAATCTCTGGGACTCATTATTAGCGGGAAGATTTATTTATCTGTATAGTGTTCATAGATGACCTTTAATGCATCTCTGTGGCCATTAGAAAAAGGTCACTGTTTTTTAATAGTTTGTAACGTATCTCAGATCGATCTTCTGTTCTTCCCACTGGAAGCATGTAAAAGTGTTTGTCCTATTTGAGAGTCTTTGGACAAACTCATTTTCATCCTTTTTTCCCACTTGGGATGTAAAACTAGAATTTTGATTCAAAAATGATGGATTGTCCTTGTTGCGACATCTGACAATCTAATTTGCAATTTGGCTTGTGCATCAGTTGATCGCTCAATCAGTTCATCAAAAAAATCTCTTTGTATTATTGATTTGCAAGTAATGAAGGAGTTTTCTTCTTGTGCGTCCTTGTGCGTCTGTTTGCCATTAGAGAATGATTCCGCAGTCTTTGTGATTCATCATTGTGTGTTTGTATCCTGTCATTCATTAGATCTTTTTTTCCCCTTGAGTGTTACTCTAGCTTATTGAACCTTTGACTTGTCCTCCGTCATGGGGTTTTCTCTGGAACCACCAGCATGTTAACTGAAGCGTCGGCATTCTGGGAGAGTTTGTGTGTATTTAATAATGCCTGTGTTTGTGTGTGTGAGAGGGAGAGACTTTGGGTGTTTGAGTGATTTCGCTTTTGAAAGTTGGGCTGTACTGTTTATTGCAGTGAAATCTAAATAGTGTAGTGAAGTTCAGTTATTAAACTGAATTAATTATATAAATATCTAATTATAGAATTTGTAAGTGATTTAATTATATAAATGTATAGTCTGCATGTGCTGCACTGTATAATGTGCATTGAAACGCAGAACACTCAAGGTTCTGGATTACTGTATTGTTTTCAAAAAGTACCTTTGACTGCAAGTAATTATACAAATTAAATGCAAACAAACAGAAATTGTACCTTAAATCACTATAAAAACTGTTGTAAAAAGTAGACTGAGATGTTTCACAATTAGGCTAAATTGAGGAAAAAGAGATCTGAATCTACTTAAGTCTGTAAATTATTTCCATAGTTTTTTCTACATTTGAATATAAGCAACAGAAGTAATGTTTATCATATTGCAATATTACACTTACAGCAGCTCAATGAAGTTCAGCATGGTGTGCCAAAAAAAAGAAAGAAGACAAAATAAGATTTTTTTTTTTGGTCTCCAAATTCAACAGCCAAAATAAATAGTTGTTCTTCAAGGATGTTCACACTTGTACTTGTAAAGAACTAAACAGGCCTCTATCAGTTTTGAATAGAAATAAAGCCATTCTCTTTGCATTCACATTGTACCTGAACTTAAGTGTGTTTAGATATGTTTGTCTACCTTCTACCCTTCCTTCTACTTTCTTTGAAAAAAGGCAGTCACAATTTGCAGAAAATTGGAAACTCTTCCACCATGATATAAAATGTTGTCATGTGCACTTTGTGGTCTTTCTGTATAGTGCAGTGCTGTATTAGTGTAAGGAGTATATAATTTCCTATTAATTAAAGAGAAGAAATTAGAAAACAGAATAGACAGAAAGATGTGCCATAGCAATACTATCTGTGCAGCGAGATTCTCAGATTACTGATGTAGCTTTAGGAAGGAAAACCAAGTCTAAAGTTTGTTTATTTGAAAATACTGATAAGCTGCCGCGTGTATTTCCGCTTTTTCAGTAACAGCTGCTATTTGGATTTTTAGTAACAGTTCTGGCTGAGCTACACTGTCATCAAATACATGTTTTTAACTGTCTCTAACATTCAGATGTACCCTGTATGTAACATATCAGGGCACTAAAGAATGCAAATAATGCATTAATTGAGGCAAATAATTCCAGAAGAAAAAGGGAGATTATTCACGTTGTCAAAGCGTAAGAGAAGGACCTCCCTCACTTACGAGACGATGTGCCCTCAAGGCATCGAAAATAACATATCTTCCAAAACCCACTGAACATCCTCATTATGGACTTAAACATTTGCATGTGGCCAAAACACTACTAACAATCTCGAACAAGCTCCGCTATCTTGATGACACTGCAAACCCACCCTGACCCCACAATAGCTATTTCGGTCTCCACACCATCTCCAGACCTTAAAAACTAAGTGTGAGATAATGTATGTGCTTTGGGAGGACATGTCAAAATCAGTGGTTTCTTCAGTAAAGACTTTTTTAGCTTTGAGCGCCTCGCATCTCTCACTTGTGTCTTCTTGTGAATTTAATATGATAACAGAGAACTCAAACCCAGTAAACTCCTGTGCTGCACCATTAGAGCTCATCTAACAGCCTTCAGTTTGAGCAGACAGCGGACATCTTCTCTGGACATGGAGGAGATTTCAGTTTTGTAGCTGTCGGTCAGATCACTGGCACTAGACGGATTCTAATCTGCTCTGATGTATAACTATTAATGGGATATCTTAAAGCAATTATTAGGTCTGTCAATCTACCATGTTCATTCAGCATTATTAATTCTAAAACAAATAATTGATTCACATTGTCATTGATTCTCTTAGCCAGCGATACAATATTTACCAATACCTCAAAACATGCCGCGATACAATTTGATTTGACTCAAGGGCCTGTGATCAATATATCAATATTACGATGTGCCTGTTTTACACAACTAGTTTTTTCAACTCACAGATGTAACCAAATATAATTAGACATTGAATTGAACCCAATTGGGACCTCCACAAAAATACATTAAAAACCTTGGAAAATTAAATAATAATTAAAAAAGAAAAATGGCGCACATGCAAGTACATAATTTGTCTGATCCAGCTCATCATTGGCTTGTACAAAGCAATGACAACAGTCAAGAAAGTCTTTCAGTCTTTTGTGCTCACTAAAATTAGCAAATCTAGTATTCCAATTAGGACAACAAAATGAGGGAGGCTACAAACTAAATCTAAAAAATAAATTTCATAAAGTTGTTGACAATTAAGTAAGTTTGGGTTAACATGAGTGGCATCAATTATTTGATATCAGTAGTCATTGTATCGATGCATTGGTTGAAATCGATTATACAAATAATATTTTTTATTTTTTATTAATTGCATAAGTCAATTAATTATGGAAGATTGTTTCCGCCACGGAGACTTTTTATCTCACAATTGCGAGTTTACATCTCGCAATCCAGACTTTTTTTTTTTTTTTCGCAATTAACAGTTTATATCTTGCAATTCTTCGTCCTTCGGATGAGACGTTAAACCGAGGTCCTGACTCTCTGTGGTCATTAAAAATCCCAGGATGTCCTTCGAAAAAGAGTAGGGGTGTAACCCCGGCATCCTGGCCAAATTTGCCCCTTGGCCTCTGTCCATCATGGCCTCCTAATCATCCCCATATACTGATTGGCTTCATCACTGTCTCCTCTCCACCAGTAAGCTGGTGTGTGGTGGGCGTTCTGGCGCAATATGGCTGCCGTCGCATCATCCAAGTGGATGCTGCACATTGGTGGTGGTTGAGGAGATTCCCCCATCTATGTAAAGCGCTTTGAGGTCTCAGAAAAAGCGCTATATAAATGTAACGAATTAATTATTCTGACTTTTCTCAGAATTGCGAGGGGAAAAAAAGTCAGAATTGTGAGATAAAGTTGCGATTTACCTTTTTTATTTTTTATTCAGTGGCAGAAGCAAGCTTCCTTAAGTAATTAATTAATTCATTGCAATTAATGGGATTCCTTCCTTCCTTCCTTCCTTCCTTCCTTCCTTCCTTCCTTCCTTCCTTCCTTCCTTCCTTCCTTCCTTCCTTCCTTCCTTCCTTCCTTCCTTCCTTCCTTCCTTCCTTCCTTCCTTCCTTCCTTCCTTCCTTCCTTCCTTCCTTCCTTCCTTCCTTCCTTCCTTCCTTCCTTCCTTCCTTCCTTCCTTCCTTCCTTCGAACAAGCAACAGTTGTTGGCATATTTGATTTGTTTGGCAAAGAATAGAACATGAAGTGAGCTCTTATTTAATCAGCAGAAAATGTTACTCTGGGCACCCAGCACATCCAGACAGAGCAGGCAGAAAATGGAGGAAAAGCTTTACAGACCAGCATATATGAGATATTAAAATGTATTTTTGAAATATAACCAAAGCTTTGAAAAATGAGATTTTGTTGATCTTGAAATTAAATAATGTCATCAGCTCTATGGTAATATTCCTCTCCACGGTGTCACGGCGACTCTATTCTCTACCGCTGGGCACAGCCAGAACTCCCAGACCTGGAAACACGGGTGAAAAACATGCCTCGTGTGCATCCTTTTCACCTGCTATAGCAAATAACAGACTGCTCATTAGTTACCAAACAACTCCTGCATATTGTCACAAATTTACATCGCTTGTGTGCCAAGTATCTGATTTACATCAGCTATATATATGGGCTATACATGTTTCAGGTTGTGAACGAAAGCATTCAAAAATGCTGTTCATTAGAAAATGATCCCATCCTGAGAGCTACTCTCATTTTTTTTTTTTTCAAAACTGTTTGTTACTGGCACGTCCTGCTACTGTCTGTTATGTACTTTTATAATATTGCCAATGTGCTTGCCTTGGCAGCACTCTGTTTCTTATGCATTGTTACTCCTGCTATAATTGGTGTTTTTGTTGCCAAATGCTCATACTGTTGATTTATGAAGACAGATTTTGACTCTGGAGGCAATCATTGCACTAACTATTGTCAATTAATCACAATTTAGCCCTCGATTCCTTCATTTGACAACCAGAAACCGAGCATAAACATAAAAAGCAGCTTAAGCTGGAGGGATAAAGCCAATTTTGCCATGCAGAAAATGGTCATTACTTCGTGCTCAATATTTCATAATTCCATCTTTTCTTTTTTCAAGGCCTTCCCCCCATAACACATTTCAGGCTGAATCCCATATCTGTGAATTAATGTACAGTGGCTCATTACAGGGTCCTGTCAAAGCCAGACATATATAAGCCCTCTATTTGAACAAAAAGGGAAGTTATAATTACATCCAGACTAGTCTATCCTTTAAATTAGTCCTCTATTACATATCTAACTATCAGTTGAGAGCAGCTGGTGCAATATGCTTTGCTATATCTAATAGCCTCAATATAGAACACTTTTGTTTGCCCATACAAAAGGTGCCGTTTTTTTGTTTGGAAAATATACTTGAAAAATTGCTTTCCATATGAATATAAAGTTAGATATTTGATCTCATAAATGTCCTTGTATGAAAAGTCAGATCCTTTGAAAATAAAAAACAGACTGATTTTCTCTCTTTTACTGTATGTGGTAAAGTAGAATGATGTTTTGTTTGGGTTGTGCATCTCCGAAGCAATCAGTGCACTTGTGTGCATTGCTGTGCTAAAAGAATTATTTTTATGTGCATTTATATAAGCTAAATTGTCATTTTTGATTCATTAAATCATGTGTGAGACCTTCTGGTCTATTCCTGAGAAGTCTTCGATATGTTTCTCTGGTAGTCTTGATAATAAATTACTGGTAGTTTGAATAAAAAAAAACAAAAAAAAAACTGTACTTTTCGCATTTATAAAAATGGATATAACTTGATACGTACAGTAGATGGTGAAATAGTGTATTTTTGCATATAGTGTGTCCAAAAAGAATATGCATGTGTATAGCCTTGTTAACCCTGGAGCGTTTCTTAGTGGGCAGTTTCCTCCTCAATCAATATATCCAACTGCTTCATTTGGAATATTTACTCATAATTGTCCATAAATTTGACCTGAATTCACACTAGAAAAAAGAAAGGGAACGAATGAATCAAGCTGAATTGGTTGTTTGACAAACACCCATCATTATCGAAATGTCAGACTCTTGGAAAGCTCTCTGTCTTTTGTATTCTCCTTTGAGTGTGTGTATATATTTTTCTTCTATATTACATTTTGTCACTGTTCTTGCTTGGCCGCCCACTGCCAATCTTCAACCTCTCAACACTCTCTCTACCTCTCTCTTTCTCCCTGGGCTGTTCCGTGAGATGTCTGTAAGTTTATATAGGAATCAGTCCAGGATTTTCCTACCAGCTTTTTCTCATTAGAGAATTGGAGGAGACTGGAGAAGTTGAGGGGAATGGCATGAGGCAGAAGAGGTGGGGGAGGGAGAAAGAGAGAGAGGGAAACTGGGGAAAGTAGGGGTGAGATGTATGTTGGCCCACCTAACCGAATTCCCATACGGCCTCTGAAGCTCATTACCTCTACCACTTGTGTTTACTTTCCTTTAGTCTTATTACCAGTTAGATCTAGCCTTTCCTTTCCCTCTCACACATCCCCCATCCTCTGCACGCTAAACCTAGCACATGATATTTATTTATGTTGCTTCATTTGTCATTAAAGAAAATACAAAAATGGTGATCTTTTTTGTGGGACATTTGGTTATACACTAATATTAGCCAACATATACTTGGTCAAGAGGGCAAACTTGTTCCTTCAGTTCAGTGTTTTTCACTAGAGAGGCATGTTTGATAGAGTGGATTAGTCATTACATGTGTGTTTTGTAGGGGTGGGTGGTATGTCCAAAATCTTGTATTACAGTATGAGCAATTATTTTTCTGGAAATTCATATTTATACATTAAATAACCCATGTAGTAATGCCTATTTTTGGGGTATTTTTGTAGGGATTCACAATATAGTGGTACCATTAGTTATTGGATGATTATTTGATTTCTTTTTTTGTCGATTTTGAATATTTAAAATTTGCATGCTTATTTCACATTTTCACATTTACATTAAAGGTATAGCGGAGGATTTTCCCGAATTTTAGAAAAGAACTGCCCTCTCCACTTTTTGAAAAAATGCACATGCGCAACACTCTACCTGCTCCCGAGAGGGAACGCCTATTAAACGTGTGCACGAGAGAGCATGCACGAGCTAATCATAGCTTACATTAACTTTTACTAGCAGTGATTTTAAATGGATTTCTCCAAATAGCATGCCAAACTTTACCTGTCGAGTAGAAACTTCGCGACTGAGGCATCAGTGGGAAGCCCAACCTGTGCTTTTAGCGCACGCCAGCGTATGAAATATTCTCGCAAAAACACTCTGGTCTTGTTTCTTTCTTCAGAGGCCTTTCTCTTCTTGTCATACAATTCGTAGACACTTTTTCTCTTGCGACCCTCAGACATTTTGAAAAAACCCGGTGAGAACGGCAAGCTTCAATGAATGGCTGAAAGCGTAGCTCACCACACATATACACCTGAAAGTGCGCATGCGCAGAAAGCGAAAACTGCCTAGGGACGAGCACGTACGACGGCCTTACGTAAACATATCACCAGAATGATTGACAACTAGGAGGACCAATAGTGATCCACCCGGAAAAAGAAAATCCTCCATTATACCTTTAACTGTAAGTGAGCATTAGATGACAACAAAGGTAATCTCTGAATCCATTAGATGTACTCTTCAAATTTCATTACTATTCATTTTTCATACTGTAGGTTTCCAGTGCCAGAGGATGCAAAGCAGCCCCAGAGCATCACCGGACCACCACCTTGCTTAACTGTAGACAGAGTGTTCTTTTCAGAATATGCTTAATTCTTCTTTCTCCAGACATACCGCTGATCCATCGGGCCGAAAAGTTCCAGTTTTGTTACATCGCTCCGCAGAACAGAATCCCAAAACCTCTGTGGCTTATTTATATGATTTTGAGCAAATTGGAGCTGACTTTTCTTGTGCTTTTGGGTCAGTAGTGGTGTAGGCTACATCTTGGAGTTCTGGCATAGAAACTGCATACGTTTAGTACGTGCCTTACTGTGCAAGCGGAAACCTCAGAGCCTGTTGCCACCAAGTCTTGCTGCAAGTCTTTTGCAGTCACTCGAGGGTTTTTCTGAACATGGCTTTTCAGAGATTTGGTTGCAGCCGTTGATAGCTTCTTTTTTCTGCCCCGTCCAGGTAGTGTAACCACCAGGGCTTGACATTCATTTATTTGCTCACTAGTCTCAGTGGCTAGTGGTTTTCTAAAGTTACTAGCCACTCAGCATTTTCACTGGCCACAATTTAAAAAATGGATTACCATGGGGAAAAACTGCCATACAGATATTATTTTATCTCATGATTCCAATATCTCCATAATTTGGCAGCAGGTAGGCTATATTAGGGCTGCTGTAACTTTAAGACCTGACACACGGACCCATTATTCAGTGTGCGCACTTTGGATGTGAGTACAAAATATGCGGTAATAAGTCAAATTTAGCGCAATACGTGCAATCACACTCCGAAATTCAAGCCCTGTAACAGTGACAATATTAATCCGGAGCAAATGAAATGAGTGAGTAAAGGGACAGTTTGTGTGTCCACTCTCTGTCTGAGAGATGAGAGAGTGAGAAAAGCGCAGCTGGTATTGTGTATCTGTTCTGTGGAAAATGAGTGTTAAAAACGTTTCAGATATCGAAAAAGCTATATTTTTGACAACACTATTGTACTTTGCTTATTATTTCAGATGCTTTTTTAAAAGTTTATTATTTTCAGATGCATTTTTAAAAGACTACAAATAAAGAGTGTATAGGCCTATATATATTATTATATATCTAATTCAACCAGCCAAAGTGGCTAGTAGGAGTGACTGCGCTAGGAACATTTAGTGCCTTGCTATCTTTTTGTGTACTCTTCCTTGTTTGTGAAGGTCGATGATATCTTCTCTTAACTTTTTGGACCATTCTTTTGAGTTAGCCTTATTTCTAACATGCAGTCAAGCATGACAATCAACAAACCTAGCCAGTTCAGATATCAGTTCAGACACTGGGTGCAACTAATGAAGCCCTTGATTTTTTGCATCAGGTGTGCTTGAGACAACACCTGTTTTGCAGATTTGTGCTGTTGTGAGGGATTCTATTTAGGGGTTGAATCATTTTGAGACTGCAGAAATCATTAAAAGTTGCATTTTAGTTGAATTTTGAATTTAGTTGAAATTTTATATATATATGTTAGAACTATGGTTAGTTCTGGAATCTTGTTCCAGCATCAACAAATGATACTTAGGCTACTTGGCAAAATCGGTGACCAAATCAGTGCATCCCCATTTAAAATACTTCTAAATGAAAAGTAATTCCATGACGGCCATAAATATATCAGTAAAAATATTATAAATCAAATATTTCTACTTGTTGGGATTTTCATTAAAATTTATACATTTAAAATAGCAGGTCCAGTATTTTCTTGTGTGAGGGTATTTGCGCTATGTGACTTGTCAGGAGGTGAGGCATGCCTGGTTGCTTTTGTTGTACCCGTCTGGGATGTCTGACTGGCCTTGAGAATCCCCTTTTTTGGACATGCTTGGCTTGAGGGGTGTGTCGCAGGTGGCAGTGATAGACCCCAGGACTGACCCGCACACTTATCAGCAGTGTCCTCTCCTCATGGCCACACTTAGAGGCCCCTCAACCAACCCCCGTGTCATCACAGTCCCAGTCACGATGCTCAACCCAGTGTCTGTGCAAAGAAAAAAGAGATTTCTTACTGGAGATAAAACCTCTTAGGATATTAATATCTCTTTAAAGCAGAAAGCGTTGTTATATAAAGCTGGCATGGTATGTAGTTACGGCCACATTTTGATTTTCTTCCTTGTGAGAGATTAAAAACGTCTGCTTAAGTTTAATTCAAATTTGACCCAAAAAGGACTAAAGAAAAGGAAAAACACTTTCCTACGCCATCCAGTCCAGTGAAGCTGATGTGACTTGGTTAAGAGGAATCCTGTTGTGCTCTAATAATTATTGTCCTGAAGTTGTCCAAGCAATCCCCTGCAGCACGTGTAATTAAAAATGGCTTCTAGGCGGCACACCTCAATATTCTCTCGCCGTAATGCTGCCAACACCTGAAAAGTGAGTGAAGGGGGTGGAAGCCTGGGGAAACCTTCCCGGAATTCCAACGTTGTACAGTAATTACAGTGTAAAGCTTCATTGGCTTTTATTGGGATCCATCTTGCCCTTGCCGTCGCTAACAATAAGACAGCTTATCTGAGGGAAGTCTCAGTGGCTCGCAGTCCCGCTGCTGCTGTTTCCTGTAGTTGATGAAAAGCCACAGTGACATTTACAGCTTCCAAACCATTATAGCCTAATAGCCGTAGGTGATGCCGTCCACACTGGCAACAAATAAGCCGAGCAAATTCGGGAGGTACTACGTTACGTTTGAATGTCATGCCATCACCTGAACAGCACAGCGCAGTAATGCGAGCGACAGAGGGAGAACTATAAAAGGGGAAACTTTAACCTTTTACTGCTGTGAACGGGAGGATGTTAGTCCTGTAGATTTGGCAATTATGACAAGACAAACCAGCCACAAACAGAGGTGGCCTGTTGTCTCCATGTGGCTGTCACAAAGAACCAGACTGCTTGCTGTTCAACGTCCTTGGTTGGGATTTCAAAACAGCTCGTTTTCACTCGCATGGAATATTCTTCTT
This sequence comes from Rutilus rutilus, assembly GCF_951802725.1. Lineage (NCBI taxonomy): Eukaryota > Metazoa > Chordata > Actinopteri > Cypriniformes > Leuciscidae > Rutilus > Rutilus rutilus. The sequence goes on from NC_140224.1 coordinate 25,515,172, forward strand.
TTGTTCTAGTTTTTTCCACCTTTTGGTTTTGATCTGTTGCGTTTGGTTCAAGGATATCTTAAGCAATCATCTTTCTCTTAAGGCCTCGCACGCAGAAAATGATCAAGGCCGTCTGTAATCTGGCCTAGATTAGCCATCGCAGTCAGGCTTCCCCCACGAAACGTTTGACTTTTTATATGGTTTCATTTTTCGACGCCCCTTTCCTCACTTCTTGCCCCCCCCCACCCCCGTGTTTTATTGGAAATTCATTGTGGGGTTGTAATTTTGTTAGTTGGAGTTGTTTTGGACCTCTGGGATCGTGTTTTAATGTTCAGTTCTTTACATTAGGCAGGAGATACAGATGGATAGATATTGCCTGTGTGTGTTTTTCCTGATAGAGCTGTCTTGTGTGTACGTGTTGCCGTCACACTGAGTCAGGGGGAGTGGGGGAGACACAGACCTCGTGGTTTTCGTGTCTCTTGTTAACATTTTTTGTTCAGGATTTCCTACAAGATGTGGCTACAAAAACAGTTCCAGACACCCTCCACATCTCCCACTTGCTCCCTCCCTCTCTCAGAAGACAAAAAAGACAGAAAAAAGAAAAAGAGAAATCTGCTTTTAATTTAAATGCAAACAGCAATACACTGGAGTCCTCTGGGTCCTAAAGTCCTCCTTCACTGTAAAATCAGATACTGTACAGTGTATAATACTATATTGAAAAAAACAAATCAAAGCAAAACACTTTAAAAAAGAGATTTTTTTTTTAAGCTGTCTTTGGCTGAGAATTAAAAACATCCTGTAGAGTAAAATAATGCCTTAGTTTATTTTCAATTATTATTATAATGTATTATTTTTCAGAAAAAGACAATTATCAACAGAGTTATATTATGTTTTTATTATTAATTTACATTTCAGAGCGTTTTTTTGTTCAAATACCATATTTCAATGCATTTATTATTTACATACTATGTAATTTATAGTATATTTTGAATAAGCTTTTATTTATATCTTTTTTTTTTTTACACATTTACCATGGTGAAAATACACAACCACAACTGTCCCCTTTTTTTATTCATATCAATAATATCTGACAGCTCAGTGATGTATTCAATGATTCAGTAATAGCATTCTTAGTGTTATTTGTGAACCCTCTGCACCAAGTACTAGAGGATGAATAGCATGAATGATATGTAAAAGTGTGGTCACATTGCTGGGCAAAATCCAGTCATTTCAATATAAAATCCACACTATCGTGAATTTCACGTTTCCACACAGATTTTGCAACAGGTACAAGTTGGTCACATGGATTCACCCCGTTGACCAACAGAAGACAGCTTGGTTTGAAAGTGTAGGAGTATAAGAGGCCCTCGAGTATTGACAGAGGAATTAGTAAAAGTCCATTGGATGTGAGTGTGAATAATGAAGAAGACAGGGTGGAACAAATTGATTCTAAAGTGATAAGTGGGCAGTGTGTTGAAACAAAGGCAAAGGTTGTGTGTTCGTTGAGTTCCTCTTGATTTGTGTCAGTCGTGTTGTGGGGTGGTGGGTGGGTGAGGTACAACAGAGCCTCGTATTTTACTACTACCATCAAACCCAACCTGTCCTAATGATATTAACTTGATATGTGTCCTCTTACATCCTTGTCCTTGTGAATCATCCATAATATCAAGGCCTTTAGAGGTGACAGCTACTGAGATGTACAGTGACATCTTCAATATTCTGAGCACTAAATCATGCATGTATGGGGAGTGCTCTTTGATACTTTAAAACAAGCAAACAGCCTGTCAGAGGAGATGAAAAAGGCCACAGTCTTGGAGTGTTGTACACACACTGTCTCATGGGAAGCAAATGAGTGCCTTGGCCTCAGACACGCTCACACCACATCATTTATCTTGTCCTGTGGAGTGTAATTATCAGAGTGCTGCGCAGTCACTCGGGCGGTCTGTGTCCGGGGAACACCCCAGGGGGGCTCCCGCCTCGGAGTTGTCCTCACTGCATGGTGGATATGCTGACCTGGAAGAGAGCCGAGACACTGGCAGTTTGATCGGTAACGATACATGGTAGAAGTAAGATTAAAAAATCAGTTGCAGCCCAATATGGGATGTCATTTGCCAAACTTTGGTAATCAAACAATTTGTCTGGCAGATGCCATAACTACACTGTGATTCTAGAAAAAGGCATGTTTTGACCGTCATTGACGGTCATTCAAAAGTAACCACATATTCTGCCTTTTCTTTTTAAACAACAGAATAACGAATAGCATACTACTCTTACAATCTCTGCCAAATAAAGATATCAAAGTTTTTTTAAATTGACTAAATATAAATAAATAAAAGCTGAATGGAAGTATTTCAATAAAACAAACTAATAAAAATGACAAAGCTCATTACAAAATTACCCAAATGTAAAATTGAAAACAGAACATCTAAAAATAAAAACTTGTTCAAAGTATTAATTAGTGCTATAATAGTATACTAAAATAACACCTATAATATGGCAGTATGCTATTCTGATTTAGGCCTGAGTGCCTATAATGCAAATATCCTATCCTCTTTGGTAGCTGTTTGCAGTGCCAAAAAAAAAAAAAGAGTGTTGCTTGTCATGATATCTTGTTCTATCAAACCAAAAGTGCCTTTTACAGTATAACCAATTATCACTATGCTAAGCTAATGGGCTAAGCTGTTGGGTTACTACCTGAAGACTGATTGAAAACAAAGAAAAGAATGTGCCTTTTCCATAACATTATGTGTCTATTTAAATTATGATAACATTTATATTTAATTTATATTGATAATTGTAGAGCACGCATATCATTTGTTTTTGTCAGTGCAATCGCTTAGAAGTTTTTGATAAAGGATGGGATGCTAAAGAGCTTTCTCTAGGGCTGTGTCTGAAATCGCCCCACTATACACATAGTTCACTATTTGAGGGGATAGCCATTTGTTCTGATGTCCAAAACCATAGTGGACATTATCGAGTACACTCATTCAGTACCTTGATAATGAGTGTAGGCTACTCGATAGTCTTTATTATTGGGAGATAAGAGGGTCCGTGGCTCCACCGTTGGAAAAAGTGTAACGGATAAGTTGGATCATGTGTGCCTTGATGTGTTTAAGAGCAAACATGTTGAAGATTAGCCGACAGGCTGTCGATTCATTAAATGATAAGCTATTTCCTCACAAAAGCGGTTTATTTAGTGTAGTGAAGCCTCTCCTCCTTTAAAAAAATGGCCTCTTGTCTCCTTCCCCCTTCCCTCCGTACCGCAGCGTTAGCAGGCGTTACACTTTTACCAACTATACGTTTCACCAAATTAAATTCTGTATCACGCCAGAAGATGCCATCAGCTACACTTCCGGTGCACACAGTGTCTAAATTCGCTCACTCTTTTTCGTTCACTCATTGAGTGGACTATATTAATGGAGTATAGGGAATAATGAATGGTGGGGGGCTATTTCGGATACTAATGATCCATGGACTTAGTAATCCATTATTTTCATGATCAATTTGATCAATTAGTTATAGCAGCCCTACCTCACATGCCTCACAGTACAAGAACGTTCCACCATGCCATTCACATAAGAGATCTGCAATTCAGATTCAGCCCATGTGACACACTCCTTCTCCTAAGACTGGATGGCTGAGCAGCTTTTCAAGTGTCTAGAGTTTAAGATGACTCGCTAAATAAATCATATTCTCTTTAGTGTTGATTACCACAGCTTAATCGCTCTGCTCATTTTGTTTAGTGGTTAGGAGGGCCATGGGCTTTCCAGAATAATGATGGATCATTGGAGGACAGCCCCTAATAGTCGTGGACAAAATCGTGGTAAACTATAATCATATCACCTGTCTCCACTTTGGTAGCATCTTTTGTAAATGATGGTTGACAAAGTGCACAGTTAATTGCTTGCTGAATAGTGCAGTGCAAATCAAGTGCTTGTATACAAAGCACGCCTGGGAATTATTTAGCTAATAACCAGTTCCCTTTAGGAGGTCTGGACACACAATGAGCAGGGCAGTAGATTGTGCAATTGGCATCATCATTAGACATTGCATTAGGCATATGGTGTTTAATTCTTTTTCTTTTTAGCAGGGTGAAGGAGGTATGGAGGAGGGGTTTAAACTCATTCTTTAATTTTAAATGTTTTATTTTATATTATTATTTATTGTATTATTCTCCTGATCTCCAGATCTACCCCCACTTTGGCAGTGAGGTCATTTGACCTGATGGGAAGTCATTTATGTAATGATAAGTGCTCACAAAAGATCCCAGCTTTCAGAGGAGAATGTCCTCCTGAACGGCAGCCAATTACTATGCATCAGCTGCCTAGAATTCCCGCTCTTTATCTCTTTTCTTTCTCTTACCCTTCCCATATTCATGATTTAAGCCACTCTGACAGGTCAGGCTGCGTACAGCAAAGGGCGCCTAGAAGAAATATTGTAATGTTGGTCGTTATGATTTGCATCCAAATTGCGTCCTTTTTTTAAGTTGAAAAAAAATCTGTTAGTGGACAAAAATGATAGGTCGGAACCCTCACAAAATCAGCGCAGTAACTTTCAAAATATATTTTTGTTTCCTGACAGCCTGATTGAAACCTATGCACCCCAACTCCTTGAAGTAGCGTTGCAGTAGGGCAGTCTGATTGGAGCTTGCAATTTTCACAAGTGCTTTTCAGTTTTGTGCAATATGCATGAGGCAGTCGGTGAACAGTCCGTGGGCGCTCTATGGGCGTGCCGTCTGAGACTGCACAACTACAATCATGGATACTAGATTTTGGGCTTCAAAAACTGCTTAGATGGTCAGTGACAACATGAAGCCTGTCACCAATATAAATACTGTGTGTATATTAACTAAACATCATCCTCAATCAGTTCTTGCTCAATTTTCTCAGTTCTACCTCCCTCTCTCTTGTTTTTTAAAACCTATGCTCTTATGTTCCCCAGTAAGAGTTGTCATGGAGATCTATTTTCCTTTTTTTTTTAAACCGCTTCTTACCTCTGGTTTTATTTTTCCTCTCTCTCTCTCTCTCTCTCTCTCTCGCTCCTCTTTCTTTGCTTTTTTTTACCTTTCATGATTTCTTTCCTCTGTGTGTTGGTTGCCATGGTTTCCCTCACAGAGTGTAGTTGAGGTGTGTAAGCCCGCCCATGCCTTTAGTTTTCATTGTGCTGTCAATCAGCCTGACATCTCTATTGACAATCTCAGCTTGACAAAACACCAGGAAAGAATTTTGGCTTGAGCAATTCGTACAAATAACGTCCACGTATAGCTCTGGATTGTTTCACTCTCAGGACTTTTATTGCATTTAAAGCCCACATTAGACGGTATTCTGCTTGTTCTTTGTTTCAGTTTTTTGAGTTGCTTGACTTTTGGTGAGCCAAAATAAGTTGTTCTTTTCCTTTGTTCATTTTTTATTATTATTTCTCTACAAGGTTGTATCCACATGTAGGTTGTAAAAAATAAAATAAAAAAATAACACAGTTCATTGAATGCTTATGTATTTTTATATACTTACCATTCAATATATCAATTAAATCTGATCAAACTTAACAGTTAATTTATTTGAAATAAATGCTTTTTTTCATCTTTTAAATGCTGTTTTCAACATTGATAATAATAAGAAGTGTTTATTGAGCAGCAAATCAGCATATTATAATGCATTTCTGAAGGACTAAATGACACTGAAGACTGCAGTAATTTCTGCTTAAAATTCAACTTTGCCATCAGAGAAATAAATTGCATTTTAAAATATTTTTTTAAAGAACTTTTAAGTTTCTTTTTAACAGTTGTTCTTTCATAAACATAAAAAAATCTTTCCAACCCCAAAATGTTGAGCAGTTATAGGCAAAATTATGTGAAATTGACAAACTTGGGTGCAAAGTTGGAACTGCCACTGCAAAGATAATTGTCATGCAAATTACTTGGCGTTTTTTGGCTGTGCTTTGAAACGTCAAGGTAAAAAGTTAAATGTGCTAATGTGACCTATGAGACTGTGAGATGATGACAGGTGAAGACAATGCCTCACAGACACACCTCAAAGCACTATTATCCAGCCTGACAAGAAGTCAGGTGCATGTGTCCCCGTGAAGTTAGGGTTTTTGATGGAGAGAGCCTATAGACCTGCATGACTATTCGTTAAAAGGTCGGGATCTCGATCCAAACACACCAGAGAGAGCAGTTGTCATTATGAAACAGCTTCACAAACAGACACAGTTTCGTTATTTCTGTTACAAATATTCATATTATCACAGAAAAACTGGGATAAAAGTTTATAATTTGGAAATAAACACTGATGTCTATGTAGGCGATCAAAATAGACTAAATCCACTTTTAAAATGGCGCTTCAATTAATGATTGCATCGATTACATCGTTATACCATCAGTTGATGACAAGTAGGCTACCTGTTAAAAACACGGTTGATTTTACTCCGAACCATCCCTTTAATTAATGAGTTTTTTTCAAAAAACGTTGATTCATCCATTATTGAAACAAGTGAAGTATTAATGAATGAGTCATTGAATCATTCATTCAAACCAATTAAAATTTGTTTTTGGATTCAGATTCATTAAACATTTGTCAGAACCTCTAACAAATGACATGCTATTTTGTTTAGATGTCTGTTCAGAATCGTGGGAGAATCGTGATCTGTTTGAAACAAAAACAAAAATGTCATCCTTATTTTATCCAAAATACGAACAAACCAAACCGGCACACTTCTCTTTATGCTTTCTTAACTTGCTACGTTATGTAATGTTTTTGCAGGCCCATGATGGAGAGATTTTAGTTCACATCGATGAGTGTGTGCACAGTTCGGTGTGCCAGAACCCTAGTGCAATGGAAGATGAGAAGCTTTGCGTATTTGTACGTTTCTCGCTCCCATTTATTGAATGGGAGCAGTGACAATAAAGGTTGTGGCAGCAGATGCCTCAGCATAAATTTCACTCTGAGGAAGAAAAGATTAAAGCACCCGGGAGGAGATACATGTTTAAGAGAGAAGGATGAATAAATACACATCAGTTTCCTATAGTAATTTGCATGGATAAACTCAAAATAGATTGAACTGTTTCAAAACAACAAGCACTTCTCATTGCTGATTTGGTAATGTATGCGGGATCATGCCGCGGATGTGCTCTTTCCCCCTTCTTTTTTTAGCAAAAAATGTATCTCTTCAAAAGCTGAGTATGATAAGTAAGTGCATATGTTGTTTTTTTTTGCAAATTTGTGCAGATGTTAAAATGGTAAATGTGTTGAATGGACATAAAATGTGTTCAATGAAACTAATAGAACTGCATTCTTATTGGTAGCTGAAAAGATAGTCAAAGTAACCCAAATATTTAATAAACAGATACTTGACGCCAGCTATTTATTGAATTTTATGAATGGAATGCATTCGGAAAGTCATAACCTCATAACAATGTGAAGGCATGTCATTCTGTTTACACAGAGAATACTGTCTGAAATCTGCTGGATGATGGCCAATCCACCTTAAAGTCAGCATGAAATGGAAGTTACGATTCCCTATTATTATCTTTTATTCCCTGTGATGATGGATATCAAAGTGGAATGGCTTCTCGAAAAAAAGAAAAAGTAGGGCGGGGCTTCACTGTTCATCGGGAATTGTTGGATCGTTGTCGTTTGCTATTGCTGCGATCTCATGTGACCCGCTCTCTTTATCTCTCACAATTTGGCTTTATATATCACAATTGTGTAGTCACAGTTTTTTTTTTTTTGATAGAAAGGGGCATCCATAGAAATCCATCTCAGCAGTTCTCAGCTTTTTCATTCTGAGGGGAGAAGCTGGTGTTTTTTAGCCCGGGGCCAAAACTCTAGCTCTCTTATCTAGCAGAGGAACGTCTGTGTATGTTAGTGTGTGCAAGTGACAGCAACACAAAGGGAGCACTGACAGCGTGTTTGACTTTTATGTTTAGAGTTTATACCACGTCTCCATCTTGTGTCCCTGAAAGCTCCGAATGGTCTGAATGTTTACACCATCTGCCCGTTTCATTTAAAGTTTCTTAAACCCTCCCATCTCGCTGAATGCACAATATCAATCTTGCCACAAAAGAGCTTTTCTACACCAGCAGTGTCCCTTCTTGTATAATTCATCTGTACAAATAAAGAATTACTGTATACTTTGCGAAGCTGTGCATCTTGGTTACTGTCATTTATTATTGTGCTTTTCCCTGGTGCATTATTGTCTAGGGTCCTTTGGTCACCTGTAATTATTTTTTAAATAATGAAGAAATATGTTGGCTGTCCTGGGTGAGCCATTTCTGTCTGATATAATGGAGTATGTATGCAGAAGCACTTTGGTTCTCTAAGTAGGCCGCTGGGATTGGGGATCTTCACACTTTGCTTTCATGAGCCCTGACATACACCACCATCAGGGAAGATGTATGCACAAGCCGGTGAGGCTACCCTACGATTCTCAGCCACCCGCTGATGTTCGGAATTTCTACATTCAGCAAAAGTGAAGCGACAACGCTATTTATCACAGGCTTATGAAAGTGGGACAGCGTCTCCTCCTTTCTTTATGCTTCTTCCTGGGTTCATCTCTATACTTACACAGTTTGATTGCTTGTGTAGGACGAGTCAAACGCCTGTGCAAGTTTGCTGAGGGCAGTAAAAGAGTGTTTCTTTAAGTGTCAGGCTTGTTTACTCTATTCAGTGCCGCTAATGTTTCTTTCAGGAGGGAGGACGTTTAGAGGTGGACATTCTGTCGAGGTTTAAGAGTCTTCAAATCTGGCTTTTTAAAAGCAGCAAGAGTTGCCGCTTGCAACACGTTGTACTTGAACTGTAATATGACATATCACAGTGAATACAGTAGGAATTCGATTTGGGAATAAAGTTAGGGAAGGACTAGATTTTTATCTATTTGTATTTGATTAGATTGTGAAACGTGGGCGTTACATATCAGCCAACAATGCCTAGATCTGATTGTTTATTATTGTCCAATAGCCTACATGGCCTTAGTGATGTCATCAGAAAAGAAAACTATAGTTTCATTGGAAGAGCAGGTTTTTACAATTTGATAGTTTTTTTGTTTTGATTTTGATTCCATGTTGACTTTTAATGCAGGTAATGAGTTGGAAGCATTAGAGATATATTCTAATTATATTTTTTAACAGTTTTAATATATATAAATATATATATATTTTTTATTATTATTATAACATTTCAATCTAAATAAAAACACTTTGACTTTATTTTTTTGTACATTGTGATGAGTTTTAATAATTAATTATTTAGAGCTTACTCTAATTCTGATATTAAATTTAATTAGAGATTAAGGAGAAGCATCACTGAGCATTTGGAAAAAAATGTGTATTATCTGAGCTTTGCTGCAAAGACAAGTGAATTAAATGTTAAAATCATTTTTCACTTGGCTGTATACCCAATAAACACTTTCTGGCATATCTCTGGCATTAGAGAGCAGTGACTGGTAGCCTCAATACCGCCTCCAAAAAATAAACAAAAGAATAAGTGAAATTTTGGACTCCAAGGGGAGTCGCTAGTGTCTGGCGAGTCTGATCTTTTGCCTGCACCTCTCCAGAGACATTTACTTTCCCCTCTCTGACTGCAATTTCTCTTCCATTTATTCCCTTCCAGCAGGGTTCAGTTGTTTCCTGTCTTTTGCTCAAAATCTACACCACTGCAGATCCTACATTTCAAGTCATGAACGGAATAGAATTACAATTATCATCCAAATCCACATGTTGAGCTCACAGACTATGAAAAGCTTCTATTATTCACCTCTAATGCACGCAATTACTTTTCCTTTTCTCAAGAATTTGGAATCATTTCAAGAAGCCGAACTTTTTTTAGCACTCCAGACGCAGTAAGATTAGTGTTTTCTTGTACAGATTACAGGACAGTATCACAACTGGGGTGAAATGAACATCTTTACGGATCTGTTAGTTATTACAAATGCACATTGTTCCCCACTGTGGCCGTGGACAGGACGATGTTTGGACAATGCAGGCTTTTTTCAATTGTTTTGGATGAAAGACACATGTGATTAATGAGATTAGCCACAGATCATGTTTTGGAGTATTTTAGGACCCTTGTTTTTCCTCCCAGCTCCCTATCATAACTGCCAAAACGTTCTGAGATCAGGTTTTGATATGAGGAAATACCTTCTGCTAGAATGGAGACCAGAACATTCCCCTGATAAAAAGCACTGATCTGAAAAAATGAGGAGTAATCTGATTGGAGGCTAAGCTTAGATTTAAATAAGTAACACTGAATAAGCTTTTGGCTTCGTTGCAAGATCAACAGCTCATTTTGGTGTTTCCTTGGCCGGAGGTCAAAAGCAAAGTAACAGGATCTAATCGCTCCGTTTCAGTCCTGTTTCGATGACCTACCTCTCTATGCTCGGAGAGAAATGGCACAGTTCTCTGTGTTGACTGGTCTTGCAAAACTACAACATGTGCAAAATGCACAAAAAGCCTCCCTTAGAACACTGGCAGTACAACCGTTTAGCTTCTAATCAAAGCTCATGTGAAGCGCGATTTGCTTTGAAAATGTGAAAAAATTATAGAGTGTGTCTCTGCTGTTGTGTTTTTATTGCCAGGTACCTAATCTGTGTAATAAAATTCACACTAGGCTTGAAATTGCCCAGCTTCCATTCAGTTAGGAAATGGATATTCATCTGTGTGCCGTATATGATGAAGGTGCCAATAAAACCATCACTTAGCATTTATGTGCACTGCAGGAAATTTGTATTGAGCATCAAACTTGTGTAATCTCTATGAATCATGCTCTCTTCTCACTAATGGGCAATATAACCCACTAATTTAAATAGTTGTTTACCAAGATGGTGAGTAAAGAAGAGATCCTCTTCTCTTCAAGGCTAGAGGTTGAGCTTTTCCTGTAAACATTAACATCCTCTTTTGACATCCTCCCATTGCTCATAAATGGTTTGTTCAATTCAAAACCTTTATTTCCCCGCAGAGGTCAGACTTTTTCATCTTTAATAATTCCTTTGCTGAAGGAAGCATTGTTTAAATATGCACAATTAAATGAATAGTCAATAGTCATTATTTCCTCATCTATGTCTTTCTAAATGCTTATGGCTTTATTTCTTTTCAATGAAACACAAAAGGAGAAATTATGAAGTTATCACTCCACCACCTGCATGACTGCAACAACAGTTCTGTATTGTTGAACCAACGCTGTATGTGCAACACAAGTTTCTACAGTTTTGTGAACTGGTTCAACTAATTCAGTGAATAGATCCTGCTCAAAAATGGGAGAGATCCAGGAGAGATAAGGGTGGATGTCTAGACTTTTAGTGAATAACAACTTCAGTCTGTTTCTCATCAGGCTGTTGTATGACTTAGAATATGAGAGACTTTTATGATACCTTTGTTGCTTTTGTGTCCTTTTTGAAGTTTGAAAACTCATTGTGGGTAGATTGTGTTTTTAGGTCTAAGTAAGGCTCAATAGGAAGCTTCCTCTGGCAGGCGGTGCGGTGAACCCCAGTGTGCCGTGTGTGAAGCTGGAATTTCACCCCTAGCTTTCCTCCCACCAATCGATTGCTGTAGCAGTCAGTCATGAGGGACCACGAGCGAGCAGCACTGTGGCGCTCGCTGCCTCTTTGCTCTATCCTATTGATGTGTCCCACTTTCGCACTTGGGAAAAGATCAATGTGCTGCCTTTTGCTTCACTGTAAGCCCTGTCTTTCCTTTTTTTTTTCTTTTTTTTTCTCTTTTTGCCGGCTTCCTAGTCTGTTTTGTTTTATTACACATTTATGGTATGACACTCTCTCTCTCACAGGCTTTTCCGGTCCCAGTCCTACAGCAGAGGCATGGGAACCAGGCAGGGAAGCCTGTGAATTATTGTTTGTTTTTGTATGTCGGTATAGATAGTAATGCCTCCCTCATTTGGGGTAGCCTTAGAGTAGAAAAGTGACGAATGGATAAGATCATATATGCTTTATTGACTGACACCGTCCTCTTTTAGCTTAATCTCGGCTAGCAGAAAACCAATGGGCCTTTTTGCTCTAGTACTGTTTATAGAAAGCCAATAGAGACCACTGAGCTCTTAAAAGCAGTTGTTTGTACACACTGGAAGAGTGGAGAGTCTTATTTCCGTGTTTTTTATTGACGTCCATGATGTTGTATGGTGGTAGCCATGAGAACGGTCCCAGGCTGAGCTCTCTGGAGATCGACTATATAACGATCTTGTCTCTTTGCCCCAGGGGGCTTGTCCGGTATGCAGCCTTAAATGCTATCTCTCCACCACTGTGGGACTGTGACCATTTTTCTTTTATTTATCTATTTATGCACTTCTGTATTCCTTTGAAAAGCAAATCTAAACAGTGTAGGAGGGTTGTGATTATTGCAAGGATGATGATGATGGCTCCAGAGTTGGCATTAGCGGTCCTGGAGGCTCTAGAGATGCACGATATATCAGTCCCATATTAGTTATTGGCCAATATTAGAGATTTATTTTATTTATTCTTATCTTTGGACAGCAGATATTTAATTGTTCATGCTAATTCCTCTTATTTTTATTTTCAACACTTTAGAAATTAAACCACCATTAATTTTAATCTTCAGGGGTTCTCAAAATGAATATCCTTTTTTTTTTTTTTATACTGCACATAATGTTGTGATGTTGTGAAATTTATATGTACAGTAGGCCTATCAAACATAACTAAGATCTCCACTAAAGAGGTAGTTTACCCAAAAAATTAGTCTGTCATCATTTACTCATTCCAAACCTCCATGACATTCTTTTTTCAGTAGAACAGAAAAGATGTTTGGAATGGACAGTCTCAGTTTCACTTTCATTGCATCTTTTTTCCATACAGCGAAAGACTGTCATTCTGCCTAATATCTTATTTTTATGTTCCATGAAAGAAACATAGTCATAAAGGTTTAGAACTGCATGAGGGTGAGTAAAGGACTGAATTTTCACTTTTGAGTGAACTATCCCTTCAAGTCTCCTCAGCTTTGAAGGAGCAACTACTGAACTCGCCATTTCAGTGCGTTTGAGAGAGTCTCCATCATTCTGCCAACAACGCTCAGCTGAAAAAACAGTTTTGCTCGAGCTGACGTCACTGCTGCTAAATCCCTTTCGTCTGGTACTGTAACATCTTTGTAAAGCCAGAGGTCGATGTTTAACTGCTCTCTAGAGGATTCTCAGCATATCCAAGACTTTTCCATATAAGTCAGCCCCCCAGCAACCACCCAAACAGCAGAGATGGTTCACTGTCCCAGGATCACTTAATCATTCAAACTTTCATCCTAAGCTGCCCCTCACCGCCTCTTCTGCCCTCTCGGTTTCTCTCTTCCATCCTCTCGGTTTCTCTCTTCCATCTATATTGTTTGTTTATGTCACATGGGTTTATCTTTAGAAATATTCGATTCTTTACAATGATTTATTAAACTAGTCACAATACTATAAATAAAGACTTAATTTAAGCAATATATAGTTATTTAAATATAAATGTTTAAATATAATAAATCCAGGGGTGTTTCCCCTGAGGAGGCAATCCAAAAATTGGATACGAAAAAAACACACAAAAAAACACATATTACAAAAATAAAACAGCGTAAATATTTCAAAATCTGATAATAAAACGTGTATAAATCACTGAATTAGTTTGTGGGAGGTGATTTAGAATGAATGGGGGGAAAGTCACGTGAGAGGAGGCAATGTCTCCATCACGCTATGATTGAATATTATTGGTTATGGTTGGATATGAATGGTTTGTGTGTTTTTTTTTTTTTTTTTTTTTCTTGCGCGTTCGCGAATCGGTCTGAATGAAAAACATGATGCCGTTAATGGGAAGACTAATTAAAAAGTAAGTAGGCAACCCACTTACATTAGATATCACCACTTTGTCAAAATCAAACTTAAAATGGCCTGAAAACATGATGACTGTGGGGGGTTTTAGTGAGCAATCATAATCAGCTTGGTGAAATTAAAGGTACATCGTGTCTGTGACCCGTGTTACAGGTTTTGTAACCGAGCTTAATGACTGATGATCCAAAAATAAGTTAACTATTAAAAAGAACAGCTGAACATCAGTTCATAAAATTGTTACTGTCTTTATTTATTAATTTGGAATAAATGTAAAAATGCGTAAAAACACTAACTTGATGATATTTAGGTATACTTGGTTTTAATAAATAGAACATTACTTGCATTGTTAATATAAAAATCCACAATAGAATTGTATTTGTATGTGTTGTAAAGTAATGTTTATCTGACCAGGAAAATGTGACAACATAAAGTGTAACTGTCTGGGACATAAATTTACATTTGATTTATATATATATATATAAAAAAAAACATTAATAAAACTATGAGAACTTTTGCCTCCTCATTTTGGAACACCACTGCATGCCACTGTAATAAATATATATTGTATAACCTTCTTTTTAATGAAATGTTTTGCTTGGCAACAGATAATTTCTTCTGTATTGACACATCTGAATGAAACAGGTTATCGAAAAAGAAAAATGTAGGAAGAGACTTGGTTCCATCTATCATTTGTTGATTGGATTGAGTGAGATCTGAACGTGATCTTACTGTCAATTGTAAGAAAGGGGCAGGGTTTAAGCAAACAAAATAATTGGAGAAGTCCGGCATTTGTCACCAAGGAGAAGTCTGTAATTTCATTGGGAGGTCAAGTTATGACATTTTGATTCAGAATTATGATATGAAAAATATGCAGTAATGAATGGATCACAATAAGATCAATAGATTTAGAAAATAGATGAGGTGAATTTCCTTTTCACACCAATTTAAAGTGTGACTAGAATGTCCCATATTTTGGGTTGGTCATTATGTTTTCGGTTACTATCACTAAAATGCTATAGAATGAAAGTTGAGTCACTCCATCCGAACTCAGGTTGCAATTCTAATATAATTTCTGCATTCGGGGAGACATCAGCATGTTGTTTTTAGTGTGTTCAGCATCTTCCAAGCTCTGCGGTCACCGTTGGATTACCATGTCGTGAAGGGGTATCAGAGTAAAGAGTTTGAGCTAAGCGGGGTTAATGTCAAATCTCTTTCTGCTTCCTCAGCCCTTAGTTGGCACTGGATGTCAGTTTGTCAGACAACAGGCCGCCTGGGCTAAGCAATTCAGCGGTGTCTGGTTCTTGTTGTGTTTATAGGCTCTGAGTCTCACATAGTAACCTTGGGACTCAAGGGGTCTCAGGTTGAGGTCCCTCGGTGTGAGAAGTGTGATGTTCAATTGAGAAATCTGCTGCTGTTAGTTCTGAATGCCACTGACCTTTAGAGACATCCTCCAGCCCATTTGTGACCTGGGGCACAACGTGAGCGAGGATGCAAGGACTGATAAGTGTTTTTTTATATCTTCCCTATATTGTCTGTTTCCATCTTGCAGTTTGCACTGTTGCTATTTTCATCGAGTGCTTATTATACCTGCTTGAATTAGTAAAGATTTGGACTGCAATGACGATTTGATGCTTGATTTTGAAGTTGCCAAGAAGCACCAGACGTAAGTTGTAAACAAGATACGAAGAAAGCCTCTTTAACATCAGTAAGGAGTTTACCAATGGGGTAAACAGTGGCCTACAGTAGCCGTGGGCTTTGAATAACTTAGTTCAAGCTTACCAGTTCAGAAACATAACAAATCATATTGGGGGGAAAAAGAGACAAACAGCCCAGAAAATTTGAATTACATTGAACTCAACAGGAAGGGGATGGGAGGGTTGAGGTCGGTATAGATGGTTAAGATATGGTAATTTCAAGGAATTCTTTCTCGGTGATATTGTGGTCACTGGAATGTGATTACAGCATCGAATGTGGCCTTGGGATTTGTCAGATCATATGACAGCATCAAAGCCAAGAGAGATGATTGGGTAATGGGTGCCACAGGGGATGACTTTTAATTGCTTGAACCAGTCTGACAGCATACCACAAATACACTACATATGCTCTGGTTTAGGAGTCCTTCAGAAGTTTTGGCTTAATAGCACAGTATAGAAACGGAGGAGTTTAATGTCTCTCACAGACCGGAGATGGAAGGAAGAGGATGACTTGAGGATATATGCTCAGGATTTGACATACGTATGTCATCCAAGCAAATGACCCTGCTGAAGACAGTCTAAGGTGTACGGCTGGTCTCCCAGTCTGGCCGAGCTGTTCTGTTTTGGTGGTTTTGGAGTGGTTTTGGGTCCTTAAAAGCTGGTCATGCTGGGAAACCAACGAGCTGACCAGTTAAACACCAGACTTAGCTTGCTAAGACCTGGTTTAAGATGTTGTTTTCAAAGGACGAACCATGTTTTCCCCCTCAAGGAACTAAAAATAATATATTTCTGTTGAAGCACATAACATTTATTGTAACCTATAACTTATGCATACTTTAGGTTATTATTCTGTAAATCCAAGCTTGGTCCCTTTGCAGTTTTGATATAGGTGTATTACTTCTTAAGTTTCGTGGCAACTTGCTAAACCCAGTGCTCCTATATTGACAGGATGGGGGATCCATCGATTGTGTTAAGGTGACCTCATCATTATGAATTAATGAGGTGGAACACTAGCAGTCTCAATTCCAGGTGGTCTCCTGATGTTTGTGCCTGGAGTGAAACTGAGACAGCACTAAATCTGCTGTACACTGAGCGCCTTCCAGTAATGCATGTCATTGAAGTTCCCCCCTCCCCCTTTTTTTCCCCCTCCAAAGTATTTTATTGGCCTGTCAAAGTTAACGTTAACACATAATTAAATGTTTAACACTTTTTTTTAACATAGTTGATGAATTTATTCAATTTGACATTATAATAGTTTTATTCTTGTAAGAGCTGCAGCAGTTGAACTCACACACACAAAAAACAGTCCTCTAGCAGAGCTCCTGTTTATCTCTAAATGTGGAAAAAAGACTTTCTTAATATTTAATAGAATTTTTAATGAGAACTTAAAAAATAATTAATCATGAGTATATATTTGAATCCATTGACAATTGTTTAATCCATAGTGTGTCTGTGTGTGTGTGTGTGTAAAATTAGGGGGACAAAGCATAGGTAGTGGTTATTTTAAAGGGTTAGTTCACCCAAAAATTTAAATTATGTCAGTAATTACTCACCCTCATGTTGTTCCAACCCCGTAAGACTTTCGTTCATCTACGGAACACAAATTAAGATATTTTTGATGAAATCTGAGAGCTGGCTCACTCCTTCATAGGCTGCTAGGTAATCGATATCTGCCATCCCAGAAAAGTTAGTAAAGACATTGTTAAAATTGTCCAAGTGACTACAGTGGCACAACCTTAAGTTTATCAAGTGACGTGAATACTTTTTGTGCGCAAATGAATGAAGGCAGTGTTGCAGTGTAATTTTATTAGTGTGAGGAGGAAAAAAGAAACTTTTATGAGTCAGCCATTCTTTTTAAGCAATCAAATTGCACATTTATCTGGAAATAACAGCTACTGTGCTCTGTAGTTCATCCTACCTTATCCAATGTGTACACTGCTCCAGCATATGACAAAGGACTGGCTAATTCTAAATGACTCAGCAAAAATGAGCAATAATGTAAACACTCAACAGCACTGTATTCTGTTCTAGAAATGGAAGGGGACTCCTGTGTGAGGTGGACAGTATGATGAAGTCTCATCTCCAAGCTAGACATGTGTTTGTGTTTATATATATATATATATATATATATATATATATATATATATATATATATATATATATATATATATGAGAGAAATTGCAGATATACCGCATGCTGTAGTTATATGCACACACAGAGCATTTGGGTTTCTGCGAAATATATACATTATATGCATTTACCAAACATGCAGTCAGTGATGTAATGGCATCTACTGTTTAAGGTGACATTTATACCTCAATTAGGGTTTTCTTATCGCCATATTACAGTCATTATGATGGTGTTCACCTTCTCCATTTCTAAATTAGAACCTTTTTAACTGCTGTGTGTGTAGCAGTGCTTGTATCTGTATCAAATACTCCGTAAGGTGAACTTAAAGAGTTTAGAAACTGCAGTAAATGTTTCCTGATTATTTCCCCGTCACTAGGCACTAAATCATTGCCAGTGACACTCACAGAGTGTGTAAAGACTTTGTAAGCTGTGTAATTGTTAATACTCTTTTTGATCAGAGCGAGTCATTTGTAATAATAGCACAATTTCTCCACAGAGAACATTTTAACTGTTGCTTTTGTAATCCAGTTGTCTGTTCTACTGGATTTGGATCACAGATATTGCTAATGCTCTTAAGCACAGGACCATGAACATTAGCAATTTTGTGGCCAAGATGATGTAATTCTGTGAGATTTATGGATACTCTAAACTCTAAAGCCTCCTTATTCTTTTTGAATGTTATTGCCATTAGCATTTGCGTAGATTTTATGTTATTGGCAGCTGATGTCATAGTTTAGGACTGTATGAAAGACTTTGTCACAAGTGGTGTCTTGACATTTCACTAAAAATGGTATTACGTGTCTTTTTCAGCTTTAAGACTTAAGGTGCGGTCACATTTACAGTTATTCAGCGGATTTTGTGAGGGAAATCCAGTAATTTCAATAAGAATCCATGCAATCACGATTAGGATGAGGACTTAAGATTGCTCACATGGATTTGCCATATTGACCAACAAAAAAGCTGTTTAAGTAGAAAGTGACTTCTATGTGAGCTTTGCTTAATGCATTGCTAAACTGTTGACAGTAGACAATAAAGCTATTTGCCTTCAAATGTAACCGCACCTTTACTGATATAAACAGTTTCTGTTATTGTTTCTGATTCTCAATAGGATTATACAGCATTGAAAGAAAGCTGTTTCTTTACCATTGCATGTTGATTTGGTGATACTTTAATTCTAGAGCATCTTTCCTCATCTTGCAGTGGTTGTCATAACAATAACTTCATGCGCTTACTGCCTTTCCCTTTTGTCCTCTCAGTTCAGCTTCTCAAGTTATCCTAGAATGCCTACTGCCTAGATAAAAATGTGCCAAAAACAAATTTGTGGAATAGTTTTATTTTCCAGTTGTTTAAAAAGTACACATGTAAATGTCCAAATCTACAGGCTGTTTTCTGTCATTTGCATTTAATTCTGCTAAGAACGTTGAGGATGCTGAATAAAACATAAGTGATGTGCTCAGGGGGAAGGTTGAAACTAAAGATGAGACAAAATAAGAAATAACAGGATACTCTACTTAGGTTGGTTTGAGACTATTTTACAAAGCGATGTTAGAAAATGTGGTCACCATTGCCATAGTTATTGTCATAGCAAATGCTAATGTAAAATTTTTTAGCATCAGTGGGTGTTTTTTTTATATCTTTCTTGCACTTACATCATATTGTCTGCCACCGTCTTATCAGAGCCAAGATGGACCACTGAAATAATCATAGAGAAATTACAGCCTGACTCCCTGTGTTTAGAGCTGGAACTCTGAGATCTCCCAGTTGCAGATTAAAGAGAAGTTAGTACGCTCTGGCACTCTTCCCTTCTGCTCTCCCACTTTCATTTTGCCTTGTTCTTCCCCTCTCCTCATTCCTCTGTTGCTTCCCCTGAGTCACAGTGCTTCTTTTCTCTTCAAATTTTGGAGGATATGAAAAAGGGCAACTGAGAACACACGTTGCTACTCCTCAGATACTGGACCAGCCACTGTTATCCTGTGATAAGGATTCATTCACTAGTGTTCGTTTGCACTGGCTTGTGACATCCGTGAGACCGTTGGGTGTACCATTTATCATTTTATATTTTAGGTGGATTCTTATATTTGAATTCTAGTGAGAACTTACCACTTTAAAACACTATGGAGAAAGTCAACCATGATCTAGATAGCCACATAAAATAAAAAGACTAATGAAAAGAGAAAACATCATCCTGCACCAAAATAAATTAGAAAGCTTTTTGAACTACTCATTTATTCATTCATCACGTTATATTGTTTTTATTGTGGTACATTTTGACTAACTTGTAGAATTTATAGTAGATAATCTATTAAGGGAATAGATTTTCAATAAGATTTATATTACAGCTGTGGAATGTTGTAGCTATAGTTTCTAAATGTGTTTGTTGGTATTTTTCATAACAAATGCTATAGATAAAAAAAGAAAAAAAGTTAACATTGGCCTAAGCATGGTAATGAGGAGCCATCAATGGTCTTGCATGCAATTATATCCTTAATGTAACAAATGCAATAGTGAAACAATTACAAGAAGTATGCTACTTTTTCACAAAGGCAAGCAAGTTACAAT
The DNA here is from genome assembly GCF_951802725.1 of Rutilus rutilus. NCBI lineage: Eukaryota > Metazoa > Chordata > Actinopteri > Cypriniformes > Leuciscidae > Rutilus > Rutilus rutilus. The sequence goes on from NC_140224.1 coordinate 25,535,346, forward strand.
CAAGAGCTTTAAAGTATGGACCTCCTTCAATTATTGATTAAGCAATTGGTTTTCCCCATGTGTAAAATGTGTTCTGCTTAATGACAGATACTTAGGAGAAACCTGTCTCTCAGATGTTCCAAGAGATGACAGGAAAATAACATTTTAAGTAAAGATAGTTTGACTTCCCAAGCAAGTGATTGTTGACTAGGCGATTACTTTATTGCAGTTGTTATCAACCAATTTTGCATGTGTGGATGATACCACAAAAGACCATTTTGCAAAAACAAATAACAAACAATTAAACTTCACGAGGGAGCATGGCCCGGGACCCCGTTAAACAGTTCACACTTTAACCACCCCAATGTTCAAACCAAAACTACGCCCTCGCAACGAGGGAGACCCACCATGGGAGGCCCTGGAACTTTTTTTTTACCCCACTTCAAGCACTGATTTAATGCCCAGATATTCAAGGTTGTCCAGCAGATGAAACTGACAGGATCTCTACAAGGCAGTTTATTTTATAGATTGTGTGGTTATGGCAGCCTCCATGACTGTATGAAGTGCAGCAGTAAAGCTTAGAAGAGCACATTGCTGCTTCTCTGTTTTGGCACCAGCCGTCGTCTCCTAGTGTCTTAGTGCTTCTGACTCCAGTCTCAGCTGATTATGTTCAGTGGATATTTTATTGCTGGAGTGATGAATGGCTAACTGGTACACATGTTTTGATTCTTGTATGGAGCTGCAGGGTCTTATGCCGGGTCTTTTCCTTGTTGTTTGTCTGTCGGCCAGATCTAACCCATCAGTGTAGTGGCTGACTGAATTGTTCTGTAAAGAAATGGCTAAAGGAAGAGAACCATGTACTGTGGTATTACCATATTTTTGGACATACTATGAAAATAGTAAAAATACATGAATTATGACTGTTTTCCAAGAAAGTGAATGGTGACCAGATACTGACAAACTTCAGAAATGACAAGCACCAAAGCACCTTAAAAATACCAAAACTGTAGTGCAATAAAAAAATAAAAAAATAAAAAAATCATAAGATTAAGATTATTTTTGAACAAATTTAAATGTATTAAAATACCTTAAATGGACTAATTCATCAATTTCTTCAATGACAAATAAGCCAATGCGATAAGACTTCCACACATGCTCAGTACAATTTTCTCTCCAATAGATAATATACAGTATGTATTAATCTGCTTTTTATCTACTTTATCTCTAGTTAAATTTAACATGAATCCCTGTTAGCAACAAACTTATGTCATGGCTACATTGAAATTGAATTGAAAGATCTCATTTTTAAAATGCATAATGAGAATTTATTCCAATACGTTCTAGTAGTTTTAGTATGTGGAAAAAGTACAGATTGTACTATTGCTTTGAACACACATTATTCCTAACAGCTAAATGGATTTGTACCATATGGTGAAAACTGTTCAGTAATATTAATAATGGAATCCTTTGAGGTGTGCTCATACTGGTATTTAATACACAATAGATTCGTGTAATTTATTTTCAAGTGTTTTATTGCCCCCAGTAATTGTAATGGGAATGATTGTAACACTCTGATTAAATGTGATGTTAAGAACTAGGCCTAGTCTTTTTCGTTATACAGTCAGTACAGTTATTTTTTTGATATGTTGATCTAATATGTTTACATCTAATATTTTTTTATACCAAAAGTTGGATGGTACGTTTGTAGTTGTCTGAAAAGTTACTCCCCTACTGTTTGGCAGCCATTCACTATCATGGTACATTTCAAAGTAACACGGTATTGTGATATCATCATTGTATCATGGGTCCACCACATACTTCTTTTGTAAGGGATTCTGGGTATGTAATTGTGGCTTATTAACTGTCTGTCAATTACATGCTGGTTTCAGGCTCAATTTATCAGTGTGAAAATTGTTTGTTGACCACTAAATTTATTTGCTTTAGACCGATTAATGAGAATTTCAGTTAAACAACAGTGACATTTAGAATCCAGCTTGTTCTTCTCTTTGGAATGCTCATGATTATTTTTAAAGGGGGCAGGAAGGCTGTCTGTTTGCTAATGTGTGTGTGTGTTTGTGTGTACATGTTTATATGAGTCATGGACCTACTTAATTGCCACGGTTTCTCAATGCAAACCAAAACTGCTATACCCAGAAACTTGGCTTTTTGCGGAGAGAATTTCTTGGAAGAAATATCTGATATTGAATTTTACTGGTGGTAGTCCATCAGTTTCTAGTGGCCATTATTCTTTTGTGAAAGGCTTACAAATCAAAATAAATATAAATCAGTGTGGGCTAATTTGGCTGTGTTTTGAATAACTAATGAGCAGCTCACTGTAGCTTCACTGGTGTCTCATTACAGAGTGATAATATGTGCTTTGTCTTTGAATGGTCTCTGATTTGAGAGCTGCTGAAGCTGTAACGCTCCCAACCCTCGTTTACATGTTGTCCTATTTTTTTTTACTTTATAAAATGGTTACCGTGGTTTCCTCTCTTCTTCAGAGGAACCCAGGTGCAGGTAGCTCATTATAAGCCTGTAGCATGTGCATGCTTGTGGTTGTTTGCCAAAAGGCACCGGAGACCATATTTCTGTTCGTCTTGTTCATCAACTGAGGTTACCTGAGGTACATTGATTTTTTTTTTTTCAGCCTTCGCAGGTTCCCCTTTAACTGTAGTAATGAGTTTCTGCCAATAAATGTTATCTCGGTGAAAGTTAAGGGAATAATAGACCGCCATCCAAGGTTAGACAATTTAAAAATAAAGATTTTTTTCATTTCTCCTCTATAGTTTGCCCTGTTAAAATGTATTATTTTATGCTTGTTTCCCAGCATCAAACATTAACACTGATAACTGTGTAATGTTTAAACATATTAGTTGTTTTCTGATGATTTCCAATAATCTTGCCCAAAGCTTGAAGGTTATTTTCGAGTTTTTCTCTTCAAAGGATTCATCATTTATTAACCTTCATGTCATTCCAAACCTGTATGACTTTGCCTTTTATAGATTACAAAAGGAGATGTTATGCAGAATGTCCATGCTGTTATTTTCCATACAATGAAAGTAAATGGTTGGCAGAGGCTGTAAAGCTTCAAAACTTACCAAGAAGCACCTCAGACCTCATTTGTGCAATTTGAATATGTGCATCATAAGTCACATGACTCACATTAGAACCAATGATGTTTGGTATCTTTGACATCAAACTTGGCATGTCACATCTTGATGCTAAATTTCAACATCTTCAGTCTTTTCCTCTCACAAAGCTATCATATGACTTAAAAAAGTTTACCATACATGACTTTTAAAATCTGAACAGATTTAAAACGCTAAGCATGAAACACTTGCAGACTTTGTAAATGGTTACGGAGAAAAACTGAGCACCATATCCGCACCAAACAACTGAGGATCACACACTTAAGCCTGGCTCACACTACAGGAGTTCTAAAATCCTAACCGATTTGTCCCAATGTGTCTGCGAGCAGATCAGGAGGTGGAGGATTCGATCTGTGAACGCCTCACATTACCAGATAATCTGCGCCGAACATCGGAACCGATCGAGGTCCTTGACAAGATTTTTTCTCCGATTCTCGGGAGGGGTAAATCGGGCATAAATCGGCCTAAAACTCCTGTAGTGTGAGCCAGGCATAACAGGCATTCAAGTTTTTCTAATCCCAACAAACTCACATCTATAAGATGTATGACAAAATAAGAGCAATGTGTTTTAAAACCTCTAAATATCAAACATATTTGACATCCTCTAGTCTGAAGCTAAATAAAATCAGTTCCCATCTCACACTACATAATTTTCTGTTAAATCCGACTGCCGAAAAATCTGCAGATTTGCTCTGACTTCAGCAACTACCACTGACTCTTCCTGACTGCTGATCTGGACAAAAGTTGTGTTATTTCAGTCTATTGAACACATGAGTTGTATGGACTAGTTTAAAAGCACTAGTTTATTAGCTTAACAGCCCATGGTCACCATTCACTTTCATTTGTGCGGGAAAGAAAGCATTAACGAATCCTTTTGTGTTACAAGAAAGAATGAAAATCAAGCATGTTTGAAAGACATTTCTTTTATGTGACAATCATTTTAAAAAAAGGGCTGCTTTCACCCTCTTATTTCTTGGTTTCTTGACATTATGCAAACCTGCAATCTTTTTCTTTCCAGTGTCATTCTCTGTTTTTTAAAACATATTTTTGCCATCATTTTCTTTTCTTTGTTCCTGTATCTTAAAAAATAATAATATGTGGCTCTTCAGTGAGTTGCTCAAAGAACAGCTGTGGTGTTTTAAGACTAACTGATTCATTTTCGATCTAATTAAAGAGTCTTTTGTTTCCCCACACTATGCCATATGAACCTCTCAGTCTTATTTATCTATCTACTTTTTAATTTATACTTTAATTTGAACACTTTATGATGTGGTTCTTCTTTTTAATTGCTCACGCTGCATCAGAGAACAGATCCATGTTTAAACACAAATCCTCTCATGCGTTTCTTATGGAATAAAACCAAGTTTACAGCAGAGCTGTTTCTGTATGCTGTGTATTACAGGCTCCCCTAAGTGAGACGTGCACTAATTTGCTGGAAGGCAATGAGGTTCCACTGAAAAACTTATATTGGATTTTCTCAGTGCGATTATACCGCCTCCATCCTTGCGAGAAAAGAAAAAAAGCCAAAATAACAAATTCTGACAAATTCAGCCAACTAGTTCAGTACTAGCACAATTATTTTCATCTGTCAGCTACAATAACCTTTCTCTTCTGTTTGAAATGAAAAGCGTGCCGAAAACTGAAAGAAGCTGTCGTCATGTGCTTATCTCTACTTTGAGTAATGATTACATTCCCGAATCCTCAATTTTAGGGTCAAATGATAAATCATATATGCCTATGGTATATTTTATGAATAGGCTGCCACAGTGCTAGATGGTTGGGGGTATTTTAAGGAGGTATCTCTCGACTTTGACAGAAGAGTCTCTTCCTCCTAGGTAGGTAGATGTAGGAAGCTGAAGTAAAGAGGATGTGTGGGTGAGGAAGTGTTTAAAATCACACATGGAAGACTTGATTAGTACCTTTCACTACATCAGAGGATGTTGGAGGGAGAGGCCTTACATATCTTAGAATGGAATCGGAAACTAGGAATTTTCTCTTGCCCCCCCCTCCCCATGCTGAATAAAGGTTAATCCAGGCATGCAGAGTGTATTAACGTAGCTGAAAAGCCATAGATGTTGTTTGCCAGAACAGCAAAGCCACTGAATGTTATTTCTTGCACCGAAGCCATCTTTGTTTGTCAGGATCATTTCACTTATGGAGCCACAAAGTCTAGAAAGGAATTCCTCAAGATGTTACCTCATTCTCTCTCAGGATTCACCCTAAACGTCCTCTGACGAGTCATGCTTAAACAAAACATGACCGCTGACAGACTTTGCTGCAGAAATAAACACCCCTCCGCCGGTGAAATCATCGGTTGCTTAGTTTGCTGTGATGGAGAGTTGACGGTTTCTCATACTGAGACATTTAGATCAAGATCGAACTAATATTAAGATGTCTGGTGTGAAAGAAGCCCTGAGTGGTGTTTCTAATGTGAGGGATGTAATGAGTCTGGAGTAGAACTCTTGCCTCAACCACCTAAGTTGCACAGATGTAGCTAAACCTTTGCCAACATCGGAGTGTTTCTCCTAGTGTTTAGACCAGCAACATGTCACTATTTGTTTTGGTGTGATTTAGAGGCTAAGTGGTTTGGGCAGACAAGAAATAGAGCTGTGAGTTGTTTATCACATATTGCTTTCCTTTCTTACATCAGAATCTAAGTGGACGCTCTGGGCGAACATTCCATCACTTTCATTCTCTTTTATGGGGCTGTTCTGCATTCTTAGATCAAACATCTTTGGCAGAAATGCTGGCCGGGTGTATCCCTGAGTGCTGAGAGACAGCTGGGGCGTGGTGTTGGGTGGACGGGGGTTGACCAGTGCCCACCCAACAGGGCTTCTGCCCTTCATTTACATCTTCTGCTGGGCAGATTTGTGAGCTTACACTACCGGTCAAAAGTTTGGGTCTGTAAATGTTTAAACTGTTTTTGAGAGAAGTCTCTTATGCTCACCCAGGCCGCATTTATTTGATCAGTTCATTTATTAAATATTATGAAAATAACTATTGGTTTAAAATATTAAAAAAATTTACATTTTGATTTTACATTACTCCATTCTTCAGTTTTACGTGATCCTTCAGAAATCATTCTAATTTGCTGGTTTGCTGCTCAAGAAACATTTATTATTATTATCACGGTTGAAAACGGTTGTTCTGCTTGATATTTTTGTGAAAACTGAACTTTTTTTCAGGATTCTTTGATTTAATAGAAAGTTTAAAAGAACAGCATTCAGCATTTATCTGAACTAGTATTTTTTTGTAACAATGTAAACGTATTAACTGTCCCTTTTGATCAATTTCATGCATCCTTGAATAAAAGGATTACATTCTTTCAAAAAAACAAAACAAAAAAATGACCCCAAATTTTAGAATAGTAGTGTAACTGACTGCTAAGTGTTCCAGTATTATTGCATGTCATAATTTTTTTTTTTTCAGGATCTATTTATTTATTAAAAAATGTATTTATGCATAAAATTACTTGAATACACCTTTTCTATGATTAACATGTTTTTTAAAAACATTTTAATTCATTTTAATTATTTAGTTGGACATAAAGCAAAAAATATCAGTGGTATAGTATAACCCTCCTAATTATCACGTGCTGGCTTGATAATCCAGACAAAGATGCTTGACGCAGATGAATGTTGAAATAACAACATTTAATTAACACCAGGAACCATACATATAAACACCAGCACCAAACGTCAACACAAGACAAAAAACTGAACATAACTGAGGATGACGAGTACCAGGTGAGACACTAATCAATGAAGCAATGAATAACCATGGCAACTAACAAGATTACAATACAAAAGAGAAAGAAAACAGGAGCTAAACCACAGGAACTAAACACAGGCACAAGACAAAAGAATACCAAAATAAAAGTCCAGGAACACAGAGACACAGGGAATCGTGACACTGATATCTTAATGAATGTTTGTAGAGACATGCAGGATAACCAACACAACAGGAAATAATATCATAGAGCCTCAAGACATCTGTTAAGCTTGATGTTAGGTGTGTTCGACTTGAAGTGGCGCTGCACAGACCAGTCGATTCGAACATATACAGAGCCGTCTGCTCTCTAATCGCTTTCCCGGTACTTTGATGTCATACGAATCGGTATCAGTCTGCGCAGCGCCGCTTCAAGTCAAACACACCAAATACTAGATCATTTTACTTTTTTTCTTTTTTTCTTTTTTTTAATCAAGGCATAGTTTGTTCAGGTTATAAAATGTCATGTGGTGTGACTGCCTAAAACAAAATAATATTTATGAATAAATAATTCATGATATCTGTAAGCAAAATTACAATATTTACTATTTTATTATATATATATTTTTATGGTTACTCCACATGACATTTTATGTCAGTATATTTAAACATTTTGTAGAACCATTTGAAACCAGCCACAATACAAAGAGTATGTCTAAGGACTCTTATTTGTCATCGATATCTGTATTATTCATGTGCGATAGTGCTTTCTACATTTAAAATGGAAAAGATCAGTCCCCGTGGCAAACTTTTCATTAATTTTTTCATTATGCATTATGTTATATTGTTATTCAATATTCATTTATAGGTTGCCCACCCCAGGATGGCATCCTAGTAACGCCACTGTGAGAGGGAAGAGAAATTAAACTATAGAAGTAGTAGGTGGTTTACTGGGTGACTGATTATAAATTCTTGAATATCATTCCAAAAGGACAAACAGTCCCCGAGACCACATTGGATGAAGCACATTATGAGTGTAGAATCTGAGTTTTTCTGATTTTATTGTGCTGACTGTCAGTATTGTACTGACTGACAATTTTAATATGCTTGGACTTGCCTTGCTGATTTAATTTTAAAATGCACATGGATTTAATTATATTTGTAATCTCTGGAAAGTTGTTATCATTGTACTGAATGTTCCTGTCTGGTCTCGTTAGTGTTCTCAAATAGGTTGTTCGGTACCTTTTGAGTTATCGCCTGCTTTTAAGCATGTGCGCCCTCTGGCCGCCTGTGCCTACCGGACCAGTAATAACTTAAAGCAGATTGATGTTTAACTGTTGGCGATAAGCTTTATTGCGCCTCTTTTGTTGATCCGAAACTGGTTTTATAGAAGAAAAGTCGGCTGTTACAGGGCCATCTGTATCACCTCCAGATCTTTCAACGTTGTGAACTATTAAAGCAAATATCTCGCTCTTCACTTGATCTTTTCGGCTCATGCTTTTCTTAAGTGGTCAGTGCTTAAAGGTCAGGAAACAATCCCTCAATGCATTCACAGCCACTGCAAATAGCGCATTTCATTCAGAGAAAGGCACATTGCGGTTTGAAACGGCTTCCTCTCGTCTCTAGACCTCGCCTCATAAATATTGTACAAAAGTCGAAAACTTGGAAGAAGAAAGAGGAGATGAGGCGGTGGGGAAGAAGAATAGAACGGAGGCGGAAAGTAGGGCAGAGAGGAGCGAGACAGAGCAGCCCAAAATGATGATAGAGGGAGAAGAGGTGCTTATTAGAGGAGTGCAAGGATTTTAACACTCCACACATCTGCTTGCTGCTATTACTGTAGACAGCCCCAGTGAGGCATAAATGAGCAGTGTGACCCTTCAGTCAAAGCAACACCTCTCACATGACTACACCACGTTTAGATATGCAGCCAACACATCGTGAGGAAATTTGTGATATTTTTTTTGGATGGCGTTTTGCCAATGGACCCTTTTCACTGAGTGTGACGACACGTTTCAGATATCAACATCGCAAATCTAGTAAAGTTTTTCTGGTAACACTTTACAATAAGGTCTTAACATTAGTTAATGCATTGGCTAACATGAACTAACAACAAGTTATGTGTTATTTTTATTTTTTTACCGCATTTATTAATCTTTTTTCATGTTACTGTTTGTTCATGTTCACAGTGTATTAAGTAATGTTAACGTACAACATTTTATTTTAAAAATGTGTTAAATGTTGAAATTAACATCAACTAAGATTATTGAATGCTGTAGAAATATTGTTTATTGCTAGTTTAACTAATGCAAATTTTAAATAATTCTCTCTTCTGATTTCTGTAATTAATCTCTTTATATTTTTTCGCTTACGGTCTTCTCGGAGCGCGTCCAGCGATACGCCCACAGCGAACGCACGTCACACAGCAACTGCAGGCTCATATATGACAAACACATATAACTGCAAATTATACTTCTGCATAATGTGTCTCTTTTTACTACAAAAATGTGAATTCTGCCGGATTTTAGGTTCGGGCTACAATCGCCTACGAAGGTGAAATTTGTTTGACATTTATAATAGTAAACACAGCCATGTTGAAGCCTGCATTAATGTTTTTCATTGATATTATGGCAGTCCACTCTGCTTATTGTTTTTCGAGAATGTTGCACTCCTGTTCGTCATTGTGCACGAAACTTCACGTCAATAAACAGAAATATTGCTGACTTGTGCGCGTCTCAAGCGCGGCGCGCCCTCTTTATGTTCGTCCTAATGCCTGTTAGGTGTCCGTGGATTTGCCTATATTTGGCGTTTAAAATGGAAACGTCTTTAGACATGGAAAATTGATTTTACAATCGATTCAATGAACACTTATGTCTCAAAAATCGAACAGGATTTTTTTACAGCCTTATTTACAGCTATAGAAATTTACCCAACTATGATGACTTTCGCTTCTGAGAACCCTGGAAATGTGAAAAGGGTCCATGAAACTGGCTTTAGTCATCTGTCAGTTGGAGTCTTTGTTGCATTTGTTGAAGTTTAAAGGGAAAATTCACCCCAAAATTAAAATGATGTAATTTACTCACACGTACAATGGAAGTCAATGGGGTCCAATGCTGTTTTGGACCGTGACTTTTATTGTATGGACAAAAGCAGTCTTCAAAATGTATTATTTTCTGTTCCGCAGAAGAAAGTAAGTCATACAGCTTTGGAACGACATAAAAGCGAGTAAATATTGCCAGATTTTTTATTTTTGGGTGAACAATCCCTTTCATTTCAGATGTATCTGTTGGTGAGCCCTAATTAGAGGCATCACAGACTTTGTTGTTGTGGAAACAAAGACAGCACCATTTTGCTCAGAAGGTATAATGCCAGAGAATGTCCCGAGTGCTGTGTTGAAGGCATTAATGCTATGTAAATTTGGCCGATTCTTCTCTCAAGTAGTCAGGGCTGCTCATCTTGTGTATATTTTCCCTGGATAGTATTTATACTTTTCTTTTTCCCTGGAGACTGATTTCTCTCACACATCTTATGGCAAAATAGAGTGTATGTGGTTATCCTATGTGCTGTGTAAATGTCTATATGTCTGGAAGTCACTGCCCTGCTGCTTTTGCTTGTATTGTATATTCAACAGGATGTCTTTTAATCAATTCTTTAATGTCGAAAATCTGGTAATTTCACAAGCAGAGTCGCAAACCCTCAATTACTCTGGTAACCAAGGGAAACCTACCGGGGGAATTAATCTGAGTGCCTTTAGGTTTATGAGAAAGAAAGGATTTTGAGAAATTTACTGGTGGCTTCTGAAGCTGAAATGAAACGGTGTGTGTATGTGTTTGCGTTCCCAGAAGAGCTACTCAAGCTGCCAATGCTGTTATTTCTATGGTCTCTACACACTTTCACACAACAGAGTAGGAAGTGCTCATTTACAATTTTGATTTCATTGGCTTTAATCCTTTTCTTCTTCTTGTACAGATCTGGATCACTCTGATAGGGACTCTATTGGTTTGACAACTGATACATACAAGGATTAATGGCACTGAATATAAACTTTTGAGAATAAGTCACTGAAAAAGGATGCATAATGTATTGGTTAATATATTAGTATTCATTTTTGGATATATTTGATTTCTAATGGATAATTGTGCATGCTCTTTCCCCCCTATTTTTACATTTAAATAACATTTGCTGCCATCTAATGCAACTTTAAGATTACATTTAACAGTTATTAAATTATTAGTGTTTTTTTTTTAAGATTAACTTTATCAAATCATAAAAAGAATATCCATTATATCATACTGTTCATTATAATGTTGTGATGTCTAAATTCACTTGTAGCATTGTATTTGTAATGTATCTGCAATAGTGTAGAATCATAATATCAGTCATTTATCGGATATCTGCCATGAAATGATCAGTGTTATTTTAGAATTATTTAATTATTATTATTGTAGCATTTATTAATATTTAAAAATAGCTTTTGTTTTTATATTTTAGTTTTCATTTTCATTTCCATTTAAGTTTTTAGCAATTTTATGTTATGGTCTTTTGTCATTTCTATTAGCTGTTTTATTAGCTTATGTAGCTTTAATTTATTTTTATTTCAGTTGTTAATAATAACTTATTTCAATTAGTTGCCAATGTAACATTTCTCATTTTAGGTTTTTTAATCTAAAATGTATATTTTATTTTAGTTCAGTTTTATTTCAAGTACTGATTATGAATAGTTTTAGTATTAATAAATGATAATGACACTGAGAATGATCTCTTTTTGTAGCAGCAATTTTTTATTATTATTGATAACCATATGCAAAAGGTATAATTGACTGCCAAGGGGTCCATTGACCATGACCCTTCAGGATATAACATGGATATAAATTACTAAATTATTTATTAATAATTGAATGATGTGTGATTATGGGAGTTTAACAGTAAAAATAGATGTGGTTTGTGTTGTCTGCAATGCTGATTGGTAAATTACTGTGCTCATCGTGGTCCTGATGGAGTACAGACTTGCATGAGGAGAGATACACAATCTCCCATCAGCAGCTCCTTACTGGCCACTGAGATGATTAATACAGTGACCTCTGTCAAGAGTTAATGAAAAATACCCACTCTGCCGGTACACCACCGTTCATCACGCATCATTATGCTGCTTATTTCTGTCAGTTAGCTATCCTTGATTTACTGTGTGTGTGTGTGTGTGTGTATTTCAGAATGTATGTGTTGATGTGAGGGGGCTATTCTTGTATCCTTCCAGTCAGCACCACATTAGACCCAATCTTGTGTCCTCTAATGGGTGGCCATCATAGCAGGATATCTATCTATCTATCCATTCACCCATCCGTTCGTCCATCTTTTTTCACAATAAACCTTCAAAATGATATTTTGTTCTGTGCAATTTTGTCTTGATGCAAAAATTGTGAAAATATTTAGAGTGCTAGGTATGAAATTAACTTAAGCAAGGAAATAGAGTTGATTCCAAATAAATTTTGGGCATTTTTAATAGACAAATTTAGGCTACGTCTACATTAATCCGGATACATTTGAAAACGGCGTTTTCCGTCCAAACTATCGCGTTCAGGTTTTTTCCAAAAGTTTCTCATCCACATTGAAACGTCGGAAAACGTTCAATTAACCCTACAGCGCATACGTAAATCCTAACAAAAGCTCACTGAGATGATACAGACGGAAAAATGAATGATAAAGTGTGTCTCAGTGTGGACGGAAGGCCAAAACACAGAGAAAAAGATGCGTTTTCAAACGAAAAGGTATTAGTGTGGACAAGGCCTTAGTAAACAAGCGAAAAATGCCCATAGTTTAAGAAACCCTCCTATATTATTAAAGAACAAACCAAAATACAGAAGTGAAAATTAATTTGCAAGTTTAATTTAATGAATTTAAATCGGTTAAATAAAATGCTGTACTGGTAGTTTGAGACCATTACTTTAAGCTAATATTTTGCATGTTTTCAGTTTGTTTGTTTTATGAATATTTAGATCATTTTAGGACTTTTCATGCTGGAGATGTTTGGAGTCTGTGTTTTAACATGAGGTGTTTATATTTGATATGGCTGGGTTAATCAAAGTCTTTTGTAGCCTCATTACAAGGGCCCGAGGCGTATTGAACTTTATGGTGAGTCAAACGCCACCAAAGCACTGCTGTCAGCCTAGTTTGCATCAGCTTGTGTTTTCTTCTTCCTCATTAGAGAATACCAAACAGTCCCGTGGTCTTCTTCAGCCAACATTTCAAAGAAATAACTGTAATACATACAGTACACATAAATACAGGCCCATTGCTCATACTTAGGTGGGCAGGACTGACTGACACATACTTCATTGTCTGTATTTTTACATCATTACCAGTAAACAGGCTTTGTTATGTCCTTATGTATTTTATGTAGCATGGGAAATTAACTCAGGTTGTTTTTGTCAAATCCATAGTTCATGGCAAAAATGAAATTTATGTCACTTAGTGTTAAATACTGTCACTTAGACACAGTTTTTGGGATTGACAACCGCATTTTCTTACAGGTGTGAGTCTCAATGTCCCGTTCACACAGCAACTTACAGTAGCGTCTCAAATACTGTCTGTATGAATGTGCGGCGGGAGTCAAGCGACAGTACTGAAAAGTCTTATCACTTTTGCAAGTTCATCTGTGAAATCTTCATTAACTGACAGCAGCTTTTACATCTGGTGGAGAACGGATTGGGAGTCCTGAAAATTTACTGGGACCTTTTTTTCTGGCAATCGTGTTTTATCTGATTTAAGCTGAAAGAGGTGAATATACGGCTAAAGTAATGTTTTATTTAATCTAATTGTAGCGGCTGAATGGACTTTAAGTTTACAAAATTGTATAAAGTGCATGTGCTCAATGATGCAAGTGGTTCTTGATTATCCATTAGCCTTGAACAGTATCATTTTGAACCCTCATATGTGGGAGATCGCAGACCTTGTAATTTGATAGACTCGTATTGTGGTTGAATGCAGATGCGTATATCACTGAACAGCTGTTTCTGCCCAGCCAGACTGTCTCTGTTTCAGTCTCAGGCCCATTTAGCTCCTGAAGCCTAGGCCAAACTTCTCACTAGCATTACACTATCAATTCATCTGAAAGTGGTGAAATAGTTTAGTATTGGTCTAGACGGCATGTCTGGAATATTTATTTGGCTTCGGTCACTGTCTAAGACTGAGTAAATGAGAAAAACACATTTTCAACTCTATAGCATTACATAATACGGGGGCCTGAGATGGGGTAAATCAAGAATTCAGTAGTCATAAAGTCGACACTGCTCACTTGCCAAACGAAAATGCTAGTGATGATCAGATCGGCCTCAAGTTTTGCTTGAGAAACTGCTTCTTGAGTGTGTATAACGGAGGCTTACATGGGACTGCCCCATTCCAGTGGGCCTTTCAGTTCAGTGACTGTGGCGGGTTCCACCTGACCTCAGAACAGCAGGAGTCCGTCTGCACGTGGGCTCCAGCTGGAATAGAGGGGCGGCTTGTGTGTGTGGGACTGTGACTCATGGTAACCCCTCGAATACTTAAGCGCACTCCACCTTCCCCAGGCTGCGGAAAACCGAGACTTCTCAAACGGGATGCTTTTTTTCCCCCCCTGAACCTGGGGGTATTAATAGCTCTGTTAATTGCAGAGAATCTCACGTTGGGGGAAGTGAAGTTTGTTTGTGAAACGAACAAGGCGAAAACGTCCCCCCAATTAGCTGAACTTTCGAAAGTTTGGCTGTCGCTCCGATGTTCCAGAATGTACTCTCGCTGCCTGAGGGGGGTCTATTATTGGGCGACCATTCAGAGGGAGGTGCTGTTTTCTGTCGGCCAATAAGCATTGAGCGCCCCTGTACTTCCCTGTTGATTTAAAGTAACGCAAACCAGATGAAGTCAGCGTGTGTTGCGTTAATGACGCTCGGGCCTCGGAACGGCTGAGCGTCGAGTTGAGAAAAGTGGATCTTTCTAGAGTCTGCATTCCTTTAAAACCGCACCATGCTTGAAATATTAATCAAGACGATGTCTTAAGCATCCCAAGCTTTAATCAGACATTCAGTCTCTCTCAAAGCCAGCCTAAGATGTGGCGATAAGCCCCTTAATGAGCAACACTCAGATAAGCATCTTGTGCTGGCTAATTACAGTTTTCTATTTAGTGAAGAATATTTGACATCCACTGTAAGATAAGACGTGACGTCTTCTTTGTTACCATACCTCTTTTCATGTCTTTCGTTTTGAGTTGTTCAAAAAGGTACAACACGTGAAAAGCTTTGATATTTGCTTGGCTGATTTTGAAATCCCAGTGTGTTTGTGCCAGGGTTTGTGTAATAAGAATAGTGCTCTGTAATGAGAACTCTTCAACCGATGGCACGCTGCTAGATGTTTTCTTACCTGATTTTCTGGAAACAGTGTTGAGGAGATGCACAATAGCAACATTGTGTTGCTGAATGTGCATTTGGTATGGGATCTTTTTGCTTTGTGCTAACTAAATATCAAGAACTCAATTCGGGAAAAATAAAAAGGTATTACAATAAGTATAGGCTTTACTAGAGTATGACGAAGAGAAAAGCTTTTAGCTAGAGAATTTAATGTGAAATATATAAAAAATACACCAGACAAAAATAAAATAGCACATTTTTGCTTATTAAATTGGTAATTATTGCGAAATACTAGTCAAGCTTTATTGGAATTGTATTTCAATATTCGAAACAATACAGTTTTGTCAATTATTCATAATTTTGATAAATATTTATAAATAATTATATTTGATTATATTTCTTAATTTTTGGATTTTATTTCTATTAATTTATTTTTTATAATAATTATGTATAATTACAATAAATATTTTAATATATATCAGCCAATAGAGTGCAACAGTTGGGTTCCGGAAGTAAAAACACCATTCATTTTCTCCATAGGGAAATTGATTTTGAATGGGAACTTATACACTTTTAAAGACAGACCTACTGTGAGCTACGAGGTTGTTAATCGATGGTATTTGCTTCCGCTGAATACGTCAGCCAGCATTATTTCAGCTTATTTTTTAAAATAATCGTGTTTAACAGTGGGAAAAATATTGGAAAAACTACATTACCCATGATGCTGTACAGAAAATTACACTAATCAGAGAGTTGAAAAAAGCAACACGTGCCAAAAGATCTTGTTAGCTCTGCCCACTCCCATGAAGTACTGCTATATATATAATCAACATTTGCAAATGAGTAGTTTTGTTTCTCCATAATTTTTTATTTGATTATGCTGTACTGATTTTCAAGTACTTTGTTGCTTCAAATCAAAGTTTGTAGTATTGATTCACCTCGTAACTGATTGTCTTGGTTCATGGCTTTTAACTTTAACAAAGACTTTATTTAAAATCCCCATGGGAAAAATCAATGGAAAAAAAATAACTTTCGGAACCAGTGCCGCTGAAAAAGGGGGCGGGGGCTAATGCACTCTATTACCTTGCATATCCACCTTTAATTCATAGCCAAAAAAGACAAAAGTGCACAATATTTTTCGGTGCTCAGAGTTGTTGCCAATGTAGAACATTATACATATCAGTCACTTACGACGATCCATTTCAGCTAAGATTTTACCTTGGAAGATATGTAGATGTCAACAAGCCCAAGATCTGGAATAGAGATTTTGTCAATTTTTGTCACAGAGTTGAAAATGTCTGTTTGCTTTTGTGTGAGTCATTATGTGCTATATAACTTAGCATGCATTTGTTTAAAAAATAGATTTAATCTACTGTTTCTCCCACCTCCACATGTACCTCACCTTATCTGTTTATACATTCATTAGTTTACCTTGCCAAGATTTACCCTGAAGCCCCGAAATGATAGATTTACTGGCATCACCTTTATTGAAATACTTTACCTCTCACATATTATCTGAAGTTGTTTATGCAGTCTATGTGTTATTCAGAGCCCGGGGCTTTCAGTTTCCAGTCGCTGCTTTAAAACTTAAGTAGCTCTGGGCTCTGTTACATTGGGATGGTGAGGACTAATTATCTTAGGATTTGCTCTATGATACTGTTTGAGGCTCGATTAAATCATGTCATTGCTGCATCCTATGATGATAATGATGAATTATTCACAAATAGCAAAAGCAAACACAGGTGTTTTGAGATACTGCAGATGTTTGCGCTGATAAATCTGCCGTGAATCTCTTTTGAATTGGGGTTTCTTGGCAGTTTGGGTGTTCAACATTTTTCACAACAAGATAATGTAGCTGTAGGTGATGTAGGTTTGTGTCCGTTAACATTTTTTCCTGGCTGACCGATGTTTGAATCAAGCTGAAGGCTTTTAGATGCGCTCTAATAGTCCAGCACAGGAGTTTACAGGGTTTGAGATTTTATTATCAGATTACATCCACACATGGTACTGTATATCAGTTTGTACGGTCTTTATTGAAGACACCACTTATTCTGTCACAATTCAAATTAAGCACATGTATAAGCACGCAAGTTATGAGGAGTTGGTTTTTATGGCCTGGAAATGGTGTGGAGACTGAAATAGCTACTGTGGGAGGGTTTGTAGTGTCATCGCAGATAGTGGAGCATGTCGGAAATGGTTATTAGAGCTTTGACCACGTGTAGAGAAAGTTTTGTGATGTTTAAGTCCATAATGAGGATGAGGATTGGCATTTTGGAAGATAAGTTATCTTAGATGCCCTTAGGGCATATAGTCTCCCTTGTAAGGGAGGGTCTGGTATTTTTTACTTTCACTTTGATAATAAATGATTCCCTCTTTTGTGCATGCCCCATATTTTCTTTAGTCGCTTGATATGTTACAGTACATATTATTACAGAACTTTTTAGAATACATGTCTAAGAAAACATGCAGATTTTAAGTTAATTTGCTAACTCGGTAAAGTGGTTAGCTTTGAATATTTTATGCTTTAAAAAATGTGTTATGACACCTTTAAAAATTGGCTAGAGATGGTGATAATGATACTGTAACTGTCAAATAACAATGTGTTTTTTTTTTGTTGTTTTTTTGGAAAAGAGGAAATGCACAGAGCAGCTTATGAATTTTTAAAAAAGAAAAATCTGCCTCCTAGCCTTAGACACATTAGCTATTCATACCTTAAACCTTTGACTGATAGCATTTCTGATGAATTGACTTTTTTTGTCTTCAAGGTCAACTAAATGTTGATGTTTTCTGGGTGTTGTTAGCATATTGCTAATGTGTTCTGAGTGATTTTAGCACATTGTTCCATAATGTTCTGGTGGTTCAGGTTTCTACTTTTATGCAAATCTGTGTGTTTTTGTTGTTGTCTCAGTTTTATCTATTGGACAAGTTACATTATAAAATGTCATATAATTAGGACTTGGGGTTTATCAAGCACCGCTGAAAATAATTGCAGTATTGAATATATTAAGATAACAAAAATTTATGTATTACAAATGCTTACATAGGGAAATTTACCAAAATAGCTAATACCATCACATACTTTCTCATATTACTTGTCAGTTGTTAGCAGATGTTCCTCAAAATGTTGACTGGAATTCAAGGCTTTTGTAAATATTGACAACAGAAAGGCTTGCCATATTACGTGTGAACTCTGGAGGAAGTTTGCAGTAATATTGTGTTCTGTGCTCCCAGGGGGTGTATGCTTTTATCTGCCTTTAAAAGGGTAATGTCGGGGCAGACATGGAAAACTGCAAAAATAAGTGTTTCTGACTGTGTCTGGCTTTAAGCACACACTTAGTCTTTGTTAAAACTGCCTTTTTGTGCTTAAGCTGGTCAAACAATGTATACATATGGGCATGTATTTAATTGCATAAACCTTTGTATTATTGCTTGTAGCTGTAGTTGATGTGAACAGGTCACTCTTGTCCTGTGTTTGAGTGTTTGACACTCTGAAACTGAATGGCATGGCATAGCTGCGATCAATATTTGTCTTTTAAAAGTGTTTTTTCACTCGTCTGTGTTTTGTTCGCCGGGCTCCATCGAAATTGGTCCGAGAGCAAGGGATTAAGCTGTTGGACTCTTAACAAGAGGAAAAGAACATCCATGTTGAGACAGGTCGGATACTATGGCCAAATAAGAAGAATGGGCCAAATGCAAATGGGAATTGATTGCTGATGCTGTGCTGTCAGCAGATGCTCTGCTTTATTTGTCTGACTGATTGTTTATGTCATGGGTTTTCAAACTGGGTTCCGGGGACCCTTAGGGAGCCACAAGGGGATGCTAGGGTGTCCACAAAAATGTTGATGTCCAAAGCTAATATCTGCACTTAAGATATCAAAGGTGCTGTATGTATTTTTTTTTTACTGTACTAAAGCACAAAAATACCATAATATGTTTGCAGAGATTTAGGAAACATGCTAGGTTCATACTTGTTTCTCCGAAAAACAAAGCCACAGCCATTTATTCTACTTTGAAATGTGCGTTCCGAGTCGGAACGTCTGTTTTTTGTTTTGGACTGTGTGATCCCACCTGCTGCCAATTTACCCAATAGTATTTCGACACCCCTGGTTGCCAGTTGGCGGAAAACGCAGCATATTGCAGCCATGAAAGCCAGCAAACAAACTGGGACAGAGATCGCAGATTCTACCCGACCTGAAAAGCCTCGGCATACATCTAAAAAGCCCCAGAGGCATATTAAAACACGGATAAATCAACTTATAGTGTAAGACTCATCGCCTTCCATTGTCAGTTGCAATCATTCCTGTTGCTTGTCCTCAATTTGGCAACCCGCATGAGCGTCGCATCTGAGAAGGAGGGGTGGGAGAAACAACCCTCTCTAATATTTTGAATTTGGACTGCAGTATCCATTTCAACCACTAGCTATCAATATTACATACTGCACCTTTAATGAAATATATTAAAGGTAATGTTTTCTTTGCATTAACATTCACTTAATTTGGCTAATAATACAACTATTTCATTTGGCTTCCCTAAACTGGTTTTGTTCAATTGACTGCATGTCTGTATTTTTAATATCACCCTTAATCTTACATTGTATAAAATGTAAATAAAAGTCAAACTTTTTTTATAGATGAAAATATGTAACTTTTCTGCTTTAGGAACAGGGTCCCTTCAAGGCTATCAACATATATTGGCGCCCCAGGCATAAAAAGT
Source organism: Rutilus rutilus (assembly GCF_951802725.1). NCBI lineage: Eukaryota > Metazoa > Chordata > Actinopteri > Cypriniformes > Leuciscidae > Rutilus > Rutilus rutilus. The sequence goes on from NC_140224.1 coordinate 25,555,264, forward strand.
TTAAAAACCTCTGGTTTGTATCACAGAAGCATACAATTCCGGAAAGAAAGCCTTCAACAGGAAACATGGACGTCAAGAGCCTTGGAATAATTTGGATTTGATTATTGATTCCCAACACATTTGCTGATATGCTGTATTTAGGGTCAGTTTTCCATGAAGGCTAAATGTAAACACATAGTTTCACGCTTACAGAAATATTAACATGTATGTGGACATACCCCCTTGCAACCTCTTTATTCACCCCTTCCCCCAAGTTGGAGAACGTCTGATTTATGTTAATTGTATGCTGGGATGTATGTTTATAGATGTACATTCGATGTGAATTTCTATTTGAAGGCATTGGTTTATGTGAGTGCAACTGCGCATGTATCCATGATTGTGTGCAACATATGTGTTTATGCGCATGCCTACGGCACATGTGTGTTTATCTTCAGTGGTTTCATGATTATGTTGATAGAAACAGTGTAGCCCTTCCATAGGGGTTTTGTGTGACATTTATACAAGATGCTTGAATAAGGTTGGCATTGATCACAGCCTGTCTAACGTATAAATAAAAATGTGTTGCAAGCCCATGGGCTTTCAGCATCCTCACAGAATCTATGTGTCGTGTGGCAAATGTCCACATCCAGTTGAGCTGCTGCCAGCATTTTCTTGACAATAGAATTCTTATATGTGTTTCTCATATTGCAATTGAGTTACCTTTGTAAAGACTTTCTTAAAGGCATCGGGAACTATGGCTGGGTCATATTTTGTGGATGTATATGCATATATGTACCGTTCAAAAGTTTGGGGTCAGTAAGATCTTATGTTATGAAGATACTCGACAAAAAGACATTTTGGCATAATTGTGTGTGTTATTGTTCGTTCAAGCTCGAAAGAGAACTGTATTCTGGCATGCTGTTTTGTGCGCACGCACGATATTAGCGCGAGTCTTTCTGTGTGTCACAGTCAGGACATTCACAGGCAGCGCATTAATGGTTTAAAAGCATTTGCATGAATAAGAGCGGGATCATGTAACACTAGCCAAAGGATGCCAAAAATTAACAGATGCTGCGTTAATTGCGTTAACAGCGCTAATTTGTTTATTTAATATAAAATCGCAGCATTTTGCGTCATATAATCGCGTAGGCTTGACATCGCGATTGCGATATGATTAATCGTGCAGCACTTTTTCATAGTATACATTGCACATCACCTAATTTCTCAAAGAGTCTGAAAACGGTTCGTTCGAAGATTCAGTCCCTCTAAACCCCTCCTTTCCGTGAGCCTACTCTGCTCTGATTGGTCAGTCTGTTGTGATTTTGTCTACCGCTTACAGCGTGTGTCGATAAGAAACGCCTCTTACTATATGTTTTTCTGTACCAATTCCAGTGCAAATTCTCATCCTTTTGAAGTGCATGCAAAGTGGATTTGCAGCACTGAAAACAGCGTCTTCTCAAAATGACACGAACCAAACTCTTCCAGGCATATACTACAAAATAGGACGGGTCAAAGTAGACGTTGTTATATTAAAATGATTTCTGAAAGATCATATGAAGACTGGACTAATGGCTACTGAAAATTCTGATTTGCCACCACAGGAATAAATTCCTTTTTAAAATTAATTGAAAACATTTATTTTAAAGGGGTGATGAACTAAGAAATCAAATTTTCCTTGAGCTTTTGACATATAAGAGGTCATCATACTATAAGAATATCCTGTAAGTTTCAGAACTAAAAACTTCCTTGTTAGTCCAATAAAAGCTTTTATTGACAACAGGCACAGCGAACGACTGTTTTTCAAAGTGGGGATCTATGACGTCAAAGGGTATCAAACACCGCCTCCGCAGAAGAAGATCACGCCTACTTCAACACTGCCTGTTTAGCCCCGCCCACCGATTCACGCTTTACAAGAAACTCATTATAATATGCAAAACTGTTATCCAATCATAGCAGTGGCCGTTTACTTCCAAGTCTTCAAAGCCCATAAAAACCGAGCGTTTCAGGAGCTAGGCTCAAAACCAGGGTAGAAAATAGCCTATTACTTATTCATTTTGATGTTTTTGAATGTAAAAACCAAGCGAACGTCATAAGTTGACCTCAGACAACATTACACTTTTTTTTTTTTAAAAGCCAGTTCATGACCCCTTTAAATTGTAATAATATTTCACAATTGTACTGTTTTCACTGTATTTTTTATTAAAAGTATTTTAAATCTTACCAACACAAAACTTTTGAACAGTAGTGTATAGTAAATATTATTGGGATTGTTACATTATCTCTATTATACCTGTTAGGCATTGAATAATGTTTAGAGGTTAATTTTGAGATTTGCTATTATTCAGCTGGACAAAAGTATCAAATAGAAATGCCTGCAGATTTCTTCCTGAGGAGAAAATATTTTCTGGGAATAAACAGAAAGCAGCAGGGCATTCATTATTTTCATTATTCTTTCATAAACTGTAATTTTTGATATGAATACCAATCCACAAGCTAATAAAACCCTGTTTATTCAAATCGCATGTGTGATAAAACATTCCTTACCTCATAGTAAATTGGTTGTTATTCACAACTGTCCGTAGTATTTGTTTGGATGTGGTGATTGGTTAAGCATTGTGTTTATCATGCAATATATACGCGAAAATTAGTTTTTGCGTGCATATGATACGCAGTTTCCCCGTGCATTTGATACACACTTTATTGCGTGTAATACACACGCACCCCACACCACTAATCCTAACCAAATGTATAATACACACGCACCCCACACCACTACTAAACCTACCCATGCGTATCCTATGCACGTAAAAACTAATTTTCGCGTATAAATTGCACAATAAACACAATGCATGCTATAGAGACACATTTAGTGTGACTGGGTTGGACCTACAGACCTGACAGGGCGTCTGCAGACATGGTTGAGCAGCTCATCATGGGGATTAAGCCTTTACTTTAGCTTTTCTAGCTAATTAACTTAATTTAACAGTACATATGCTGTCTGGATAGACCACCACTTCATTAAATCCCCTTCTACAGGATGTAACTTTCCTGTCTTAATCTTCCTATTTCTGTGCACACTGCAGTGTTAGGATAGGAAAGCTACTTTTAGCTAAATTTAAGCTTGCAAGGCTACACAAACTACTTATAATCTGAAGTAGTTCTACTACGTACTCTTTTGAAAAAGTATTTAGTTACGCTACAAGTTTCAAAATGTAGCTAGCTTCATTGAAACAACACATTTAACTTTTCGCATTTGTTTTTGAAGCCTTAAAGGTGCAGTTAGCGATTTCTGAGAAACACTGTTGCTATTTGAAATCAACACAAACATACACACCCCTCCTTCATTGCTCTGTTTTTTTTTTTATCATAGCTGAAGTGAAGCAAAATACTGCTTCGCGAAAAATTAAACGAAGATGACAAATGTACGACAGGGAACTTAATAAAAATGTTATAAAAAAAATAATGTACTGTACACGAGTATACAAGCAAGAGTTTGTTGTTAGTCGCCAGCAGCACAACCAGCTCCAGACAAACAATGGCACTCAAATCTGTCCTGTTACTATAGCTAACATTACAACAACATTTCCTGGATTTTTGAAACATAGCAATGTTACTCACATATGGAGCAGAAACAACGCAACCTCCGCGTCTGTTTTCAGGCCTTCCCTCTTAGGTCTCACCAGCGCTGCAAAGCTTTTCTAATATTAACGTGGGTCCTAAAGCTCTTGCCTGGTCATAACCCTTGTTTTTCCAGTGATATTGCTCTGACCTTTTCTCTTTTGTAATGTCTCTCAACCATCTTTCTTTCGACAGTCTTTTCTTCAAATCTCCCTCTTGCTCACTCTCTCTCCGCCCCCATCATGAGTGGACACGCCCCCTACTGCTGATTGGCTACAAGTCTGTTGTGGTGCTCGGTTCGATCCACTTTCAACAGCTTTTCTCAGAAATGGTTTACTGCACCTTTTCACTTGACAATATTAAATTTGAACATAAATTTCCGCTACATACAACTAGTTGTGTGTTTCATTTACTATCACTGTCTGATTCAACGCTGAATGTAAAGCTTTGTAGTTTGGTCAGGTGAATAAGTCTTTCAGCTTTACGCCTCTCCCTCTGAACTCTCTATATTCATCTCCCTGCTACTTTCGGTGCATCTGGGTGAATCATGTCTTTTCATGTTCTAATCACAGAAAGAAGTGTATGCTGAGTTCTCTCGCCCCTCGCCCACTCCACGCTGGTGCCCTGAATCTCGGAGGATTGTTGTGCCTGATTGCACGTTTTGTGCATATTGCCTTGGCTGGTCTTCTATCACTCTGCTTTCTCTTTCCTTCCATCTCCATCTCCTGTGGCTTTCTCCTCATTAGCCTCTTTAGGGTTTTCTGGCAGTCTTCAATGTAGTGGTTCCCTGTTAAGGACAGTTTTAGATTATGGTGCCCATCAATGGAGTTATTGTTAGGTTCCATGTACTGTAATTCCACGGATATAGTGGGTCTAAGTGCATTCCAGCTGTCTCCTGCTTCTCTTCTGCTTACATCAACTTCACCACTTTGGGTTTTTTGAATTCCTTATACATGGGTTCTCTTTTAGGTTTTCAGCGGAGACCCAGTAGCCTACATTTAAGGGATGTGAAATATCCCTAGCAAGTTCTTTTCTTTAAAAAAATATTAATTCAATTTTTCATTTAAAATAAATGGTAACAATATGTCAGGTATTATAGGATGGCATTTTGGTGTGTTCTTTCCACTGTAAATTATAAGGGGGCTCCTTATACTTAATTCACATTTATTTGGGTTAATACAATACAGATTGACAGATTGTTTCAAAGCAGCTTCACACTCAATAAACTGGAAAATTAGTGTCAATGTTGCAAAGTTCATCAATTATAGACTAGTTCTGGCCTTTAACAATAAGTTACTGTAAAAGTGCATGTATTTTCTTGTTGAATATTATATAGATTGAAAGCGCAAATGGTAATTTAATACTTTTTACTTCTAAAAAACTTGTTTACCATAAAATTACATGTACAATAATGCAATGTCACCTTAGTTATCATTTTCTCACTGTACAGAATATGGTAAGGTAACTTACAATTAACCAGTTTTTAATGTAGCATCTTTTTCTCTATACATTACAATTTGTTTTACATGTACCAGTGTGTTTTAGCAATTCTAAGTACAATGCAGTATAGTACAGTGTTAGGCCATCTTAAACCAAAAAGAAAGTTGTCCTTTTTGAATGCCTATTATGTTTTCTATAGTGTCTGCATAACTACCATAACGCGACCACCTTAATAAAAGGAGGAGCCTAGATATAAGAGCTACAATTACCATAGAAACTGGATCTCCTAACAACCTGGAAAATCAAAAGAGACCAAGTTTTGGTACACCAAGTGTAAACATACTGTCAAACTGAACTGTGTTTCCATGGTGAGTCGCTGTGTTTGCGTGCATTTCCTATTCATTAAATTTTAGTTTTAGTTTGTCTCTGTCATGTGTATGAGTTAGCTGAAAAGGAAGGGAGGATTAGAGTTTTTTGATGAATTCATGTTTTCAAATAGATGCTGCCAATGAAAAATAGTCAGGGAATATTAAATGACTGGAAAGCTCTGCATGTTTTGCAAAGAATTTAGCTCCCTGTTGATTTTTGGGAAGGCCTTGTAAGTCTTGAGTAAACTTTAGGAGAGCAATAAAATACTCTCTTTTTGCTTAATTTGGTGGTTCGGAGGCACATTCTGTTTCCCTCATTTTAATGTTACTCGTATATCTTAAGATTTGATTACATATTTACTTGGGACACAATAGGGTGAACTACAGTACAGTATAAATTCATGATGGAACACATGTTAAAGCTTTCTACTCTCAGTCTTTGAGCTTTTTCTTATGCTACAACTCACCTACTGAAAATGCACATGTATCAAAACGGTATTTCATATTCAGCATGACTGTTTGGTAAAATATGGTTTTGTGAACATGGTAACAGGTTTGTTACTGGTGCAAAGTGCCAAAGGGGGTGTTTGGGTGTCAATGGAATATTTCAAAATTAAAGGGATAGTTCACTTTGAAATAAAATTTTGGTATGTTTTAGCTTACCTCAAGGGCATCCAAGATGTAGGTGTCTTTTTTTCCGCAGTAGTTTCAATTTTGATATTTTTAGGTCAAACCGTTCTTGTCTGTCAGTCATATAATGCAAGTCGATGGTCACTGTCTCAAAACACAAGCACAGAGTCCAAATTAAAACAATTCCCCATCGTCCAAATTAAACAATTCCCCATCGTAAGTACACATTGATGGCCTAAGACACGAAACGAGCGGTTTGTGTTGTTATCTCTTGAACACAGCACACGTCCAAATGATCTGACGGTGCGGGCGGGTATAGATATATAAATAGATGTCGCCTTGGCTACTGCAGTTCATTGGAACGAAACCTTAGCCAAGCGACATCTAGTGTATACATCTATACCCGCCCGCGGGCGGGTATAGATGTATACACTACATGTCGCCTTCGCTACTGCAGTTCATTGGAACGAAACCGTAGCCAAGGCGACATCTATGTATATATCTATACCAGCCCGCGCCGTCAGATCATTTGGACGTGTGCTGTGTTCAAGAGATAACAACGATATAAATACTGTTCGTTTTCTCACACAAACCGCTCGTTTCGTGTCTTAGGCCATCAATGTGTACTTACGATGGGGAATTGTTTAATTTGGACGATGGGGAATTGTTTTAATTTGGACTCTGTGCTTGTGTTTTGAGACAGTGACCATCGACCTGCATTATATGACTGACAGACAAGAACGGTTTGACCTAAAAATATCAAAATTGAAACTACTGCGGAAACAAAGACACCTACATCTTGGATGCCCTTGAGGTAAGCTAAAACATATCAAAAATTAATTTCAAAGTGAACTATCCCTTTAATGCATGTAAAAAAAAAAAAAAAGCTAATATTACCATTTCATTTTGCTTAATTAAATGTAAATATTGTCCAGATTATTTTCCACAAATTACTATTATAATGTAATGTAATGCAATATTATATTATATATTATTATTATTTTTTCTTTTTTTAAGTTTTTTAAGTTATGGATCACGGATGGTACTTAAAACAGTTTGACACAGAGGTCTATAGTCTATTGACTTGCATCTCCTGAAAGGGTTAGATACTGGAAAAGTATTTATTAATCATATTAAACTGAGGAATCTTGTTTGACACTGGGTGATTGCCTCACAACACAAGTGAAGTGCTGTCATTTGTTACGAAACAGTGGTTTATTTGTACTCCTACACATGCACATGGCGGTCAATCAGGGCCAGAAGATGGTGCAAAAAAATTAAAACCGAAAAGGGCCAACTGCTTGTCAAGTTATATTTATGAAAACGTGGCTAACATGGATTCAGGAAACTCGTTCTCAAGTGGGTTATTTAGGATGCCCTGTGAGCAAGTAAGCATTCTGCTTTATTTACTGAGAATGATGGGTTATGACATGCCAGGAGATTGGCTGGGCTATTTTGATCGTTACTCAAAAAGGGGTGGCGGGAGGGCCTTGGATCCACAGAGGAGACGAGCAAGTTCTCTGTGAGGATCCCAGCCAGGGTGATATAAAGGTAATGGACCACCCATTCCTACCCTCCACCTCCTCGTCACTGTGTGGGCTGAGAGGAGAGACTCTGAAATTAAGCTCCATGTCAACCAGATGGTTCCGATTCTGTCTGTTTGCTGGAGTTACTCTTTTGTCATTGCAGACCCAAGAGCCAGAGTTAATAGTGTTGTTAACATGTGAACTTTTGCTGTTTAATGTTTAACAAAGGCAACTAATAGCCTGTACTTCACATATACACCATTCCATTGCTTGGATTAAAGGATATATTTCAGGTTTATTTAGTCTGTTTCTTTCCTGTTGAAAAATTCGGCTAGTTTAGGGAAGGAAACATGCTTACCCAAGACAACTTCAGGAGTGGAGATGTTCAAAATGTGAACTGTGAACCCCAGTGTTTCTACCGCTACCTGGTATCGAGATTTTCTTGTAATAATATCATGATAATAATGATCTTTCGATGCTACATCCTCTAATATTTTTATCTAGAGCCAAATGTGCTTCATTCAAGCCCTTTCTGTTCTGTGCGCATTGCTTCTCTCTCCCGCTAAAGATGTAAAGCACCACATTAAGAGTTGAAGATGATGTGGTTATTTTAACAACAGTAGCAGAAACACGGTGAGATTCAAAATAGATATACTTTTGCTAAAACGCTGCAGAAAACGAGAATGCAGCACATATAATTATTTTCATCTGTCATACAGATGACTCTACCAGTTTTTAAACGCATGGCGCTTTAGACAATTTTTTTTTTCATACATTTAGCATTATTAATCATGAAGAGCATTTCATAATAAACAGTGTTATAATTTGGAAAATGATTTAGAGATGGCTGGCGAAGACAAAAAAGTTCCCTTGGCCTTTGGAATTAAAATAGCCCCACATCATCACATAGCCTTCACCATACCTAGAGATTGGCATGGTTTTATTTCAGTTAGCCTAAAAGCAAGTTTGATTTGCATTGAGAGATGATCTTATGGAAAGTACCCCATGCCAATCTCTAGGTATGGTGAAGGCTATGTGATGATGTGGGGCTATTTTAATTCCAAAGGCCAAGGGAACTTTATCAGGATGCATAGTATCCTAAAAAAAAAAAAAAAAAAAAAAAAAACTTAAATAAAAATCTGCCTGCCTCTATGGGAATTTAACATAGGGGTGTACTCACTTATGCACCATGTATTTTAAGGAAGAACATTTATTTATTTACGATACATTATTCATTCACAAAGAAAATTGGTGTCCTTAAAGGTTGGATTTTTCCTAATTTTTTAAATTAAGGCATTAAGTTCAATTTCCAAAATATGATTTTTTTATTCCTCTTTTTAGTCAACTTTAGCATGGGTGTATTCACTTATGCATTGCACTGTACTTTTTTGGTAAATATTGGTAAAAATTCTGAGATATCACTGCTTTGGCTCTCGAGAACCAAGCTTCTTATCTTTGACAAGTACTACGGCTGCCCCGATGGAAATGCATAACTGTCCCAAAAAAGTATTGTAAATACCTCTTGGATCTTTAATTGAATACCCCTATGGTATAAATATAATAGTGGTGGATCTCAAGTTTATAAGTATTTTTATTTGTAAAAACCATATAGACAGCATCATTTTTTTTTTGTTTTTTTTTGTCAGTCCCCCAGTAAAGAACTGCAGTTTGTTTCTCAAGAAAGATAATTCAGTCCTAACACATGAGGCCTAACATCTCTGTGCACTGAATACATAATATTTTATTATTTGATCCATCCAGTATTGTCAAAGCTCTGCCTTCTTTCGCTGAAAGAAGTCGATTTGTGTTCTCTCAGGCATTATAGGAGATTTTTGGTTCTTGTGCTGGAACATGCTGTACTTTTCTCTTTCTCCTCTGATATTTGAGTATATTTTTTGTCGTTCAGAGTTAAGCTGTGAGGGGATCAGGTTTGACATGGAGTTCATAAAAATCGCAAAATGACAGAGTCCCTCCATATCCTTACTTTGTAGCATGTGTGTGTCCACTGTGAGAGCTGTTTATCTTATGCGGCCTGCCCTTTTCCTCAGTCTTTTATTATATCTGTCCATATAGATTTTTTAAATGTAGTTTACATCTGTCTTCAAGGAGTATTTTGCAGTTATATTGCACAACAGTAATTGCTTGACTTTCAGTGTCCTGAAAGATGTTACACAATTAGGTATCCCTAAATCTGTGACAGCGGGAGGTGCAGTTCACACATTTTTGCTTTCCCCCACGCTTCACTTTCATTGTTTTTCTTTATAATGGTGGTGGAGTGGTGAGTTTGTGTAATTAAACCCAAGGCTCTGTGGGGTGCGGACTGGATTGATTCCATTCCTAGAGCATCCGAAACAAATGGGTTTTTGGCGTGCGGACTGATGGGGCAGTGATCCCGAGGTTACCCCGTGAGTCAGTCCTAGAGCCCCTCCTGTCCGATTTTAGGGAAAAATCGGGTCCATCGGAGACGTCCAATAGATTTCTTAGGCGCCGAAATAACACCACAGACACAGTTCCTTGCTTTTATTTTGTGATTATTTTAATTCCTTTCTGTAAAGCACTTTGAAGTTAAACTCTTAGTAAGCAAGCCAATCTCGTATCTTGCTTGACCTTGGTTTACACCATTCAAAAGCTAATTATGGTGATTTTGCTGTTTCCCTCTTCAGCACGTTAATGGTAACTTTAAGGAACGTGCTAAAGAGTTCTTAATAACAAGGTCATATTAAGACAACACATGTCTTTCACTTCTATTTTATGCCGCATTAATATATTCAACACTGACTCTGAGGGCCCCATCGTGGTGGTCGGAAGCTGTGGTGATAAATAGCTTCTAAGAAGCATTGCAGGGACTGTTTTAGCCATCATTTGGCACATAGCAAAAAAGAAAGAGCGAGAGAGATGCAGACCGATCTCAGGATATCAAGAGAAAAAGCTCACAAAGCAAGGTCTCACCTGTCGCTATTCTAATGTATACAAATGGACTTTGACTGCTCACGGGTGTCTTTGTTTGTGTGTGTTTGTGTGTGTTTGTGTGTGTGTGTGTGTTTGAGAAAGAGAGTGAGAGCAGGTTGTCACTGATGATTCTGAATAGGTCTGTTTTAATCTTCACTGGACTGCAATTCTCCTCACTGTTTCAGCCAGAGGGAAGACATGATCTAGTCTCACTCTAACAAACCCCATATAAGCTAGAAGAAACAGTCAGCCAGGAATGCAAGAGCAGAAAGACTTCTTTTTTTTTTCTCCCTCAATTATATAGATTAATGAGTTAAACAATAGGAAATTCCAAGATTCCAAAGACCTTTTTTAAGGTTTTAGTGGAATCTCTTCGCAGTATGTGAAGGGAGTTTTGTGACTGTCACTACAAATTTTATGTGGGTGGATTTCAATCATTCAAACTGTTTCTGACACGTTCCCATCAACAATTTATGTGTCTATTGTTATCATCATCCCTCTCAAAACCCCTTCTGAGATCATTATTGTTGCAAGTTATGAAATTGCAGTGGGCCAAGAGATTTTCCTTGAAAAGCAGATGTATCCCAAAGAAACCGGGAGTATAGACTAGAGTGACCTCAGATAAATTTTACTTTTTGGGATGGTCAGATCTGAAAGAATTATGATCTACATAGTTTTAAGATTAATGCTGTATCACTGTCCTTTTGCATAGTAGAGTATGAGAACAGATGGAGAAAATGATTTCTGCTAAAATATACATGCCTCTCATACCAGCCTAACATGAGCATTTAAACAAACAGAATTACATAAAGGGGTTGAATATTGAACTTTTTAAGGAAACGAAAACAGGCAGACAAACATGAGCAACACATATTAGACCTATTTCTGTCATTTGTGCTTTTGATCAAAGTTCTCGTGTCTGGAAAAATCTGACATTATTTTTTGATCAAAGAACTTTGCTGTTTGGAAGAAAAACGTATGAAATGTGCCTTTTCTTGTCTCTTAAAGGTGAAGTGTGTAATTTCTCTGCCACCGGCGGCACCAAAAGAAGCGCAAAAACAATGAGTGAGTGATGTTTCAAATGGCTCCCTCCATGCATTAATTACACTTCAGCCTAAGATATACTCAAGTTTTGACGCAAACACTTAGCATACAGCCAAATTCATAGCCTTTCAAAGGATACTTAATTCGATAGCATGCACAAAAACAGATGGTCGACACATGCACACTAGAAATTATCATCTTTTTCCAGAGTCTGTGCTATTTCTCTCCAGAAGTTATGACAAATGATGAAAATGTCTTTGTATTTGTTTAAAAAGTTGAGGGTGTCTCTTAACACACTAATACAAGCGCTCTTCAATGTGGCCGTCTGTTGTTGTTACCATCTCCACTAGTTTTTTGTTGTTGCATTTTTCTTTTCTTAAATTTTTCTGTGAAACAACAGACCAGGGCCAGTGTTGCCACCTTGTGGACCAACTAATTAGTGCAAAAAAAAAAAAAAAAAAAGTGATGTATATGTGAGAGCTAAGCATTAAGAATACGCACATTTAGAAAGATCAGGCTGCACACATAATATGCGTATTTATGTCATGCATATGCTACGAATACCCTAGCATATGTTTAAAAAAAAGTTCTCCTTTAAAGTTACACTTTTAACATGAAAACCATATTACTCCTGCAATTTTATGTATTTATTAATGAAATATAAAAATTTCCTTGATCTTTTGACATTTAAGAGACATTTATGAGTACTATACAAACATCCTGTAAGTTTCAGAACTCAAAACTTCCTTGTTAGTCCAAAAACAGCTTTTATTGAAACCAAGCTTCGAAAATGACTCGTTTCCGATTTTGTCACATTATGATGTAATAGTGTGTCTAAAGACCACCTCTGCAGAATCAGATCACCGCCTACTTCTTCATCATTGCATCTTTGGCCCCACCCACTGTCACGTTAGTAAGATGAGAAGAGAGATCACTGGATTAAAAATAACATTACCTTCCAAAGGATCCTTATGCTAGAAAAGAGCTTATTTATTTTCTACTATGTGAATGTCTCAGTCGAGCTTTATTTGATTGTTCGGGACATTTCACTGTAGATTCTTTGGTAAATCAGTCACAATTTAGGCACAGGCTTTTCAAACAGACTTTTAATGTAAGATATGGACCTGACAGTAATTCCGCATGTAAGTAACCGTGTTAATACTAGTGCCTGATCTGTGATCAGTGATTTCTGATATGTATCGATTCATGTACATTTAGAATTACTTTGTCTTAAAATCGTTTTTTTGCTGTTTATGCGTCAGTAAATTAAGCCATTGACCAAACGGTCAACTTCACATTGTTTCTCTAAGTAGCATGAAAATAATCTGTAATTTAAATTGTGATTAAATGCTATACAGAAAGCGATCAAAGAACCCCACCCTTTATAATCGCTGGAGCTGTCGATCACACAGCACGAGTTTATCAGTGACTGAGTTCTGGATTATAACTCCCGTTATAATCAATGATGCTGTCTACACTGCACAATGAATCTCTTATTTACATTGTGTTTGCATTGTTAGTTATGATGAAAATGTTTGTGAGCGCAGAAATTTAGTTGCATAGATGAGATCACTGCATTAATGCACTCAACAGACATGTCTGTCATCGGCTGCAATGCTCATCCCCATTTAATCTGACAGCTGTAATAGTAAAATTGTTGTAAAAGGTTTTGAGAGAGTTCCACATGTAATACTTATTTCATAGATAGATAGACAGACAGACAGACAGATGTTTAGATAGATGGATGTATAGACAGAGATGGGTAGATAGATAGACAGATGTATAGATGCACAGACAGACAGACGAGGAACATGCACCAGTGAAGTAAATCACATCAATTATGATTTCATGTTGACTTCAATACAAAGCAAGCCTTCACATTCTATTGTGACGAGTGAGAGATGCATTGTAACTCTCAAGGGGATTTGTGAGCATTTGCCACAACCATGACTGTCTCTAATGCGCTGCGTGTATGACTGTGTTCAGTGATCTAGCATGGATTTGTCTGTGACCTGTCACTGTTTTGTAACTCAAGGATGTGCGTTTACCTCACAGAAGAGTGCATACTGGAGGGCATCTTAAGAGGAAGCAGCCCACTGAACTGGGACCAGTTTGCTCTCAGGATCTTGCCTTTTGTTGTTTGCTCTGTGATGTAAAAATAGCTCTGTGGCCCTTTGTGTCGGCACTCTGATCCTAATGAGATGCCGTCCGTATTTTGGCTTTAAAATGTTTTATTCATTATCCCTTAGCATAGGGGGGGAATTTTCTTTCTATTCCTGATCACGCACAAGTGAATAAACATCCGCAGATCATATTTTTCAGCATATGTCATTTACCTCAGGCTGCAGATGGTGCTGGAGGTCATGATTGCTTAATTCAGACATGGTTGCTAAATAATAAAGCTTTGAAATGGGAAGATGTTAACTTGCGTTTTTGTAATGTTTCATTTGAAAGCTGAATAACGTATTCAGCGGTGAGTGTTCATCTATTCATACAAACACCTTCCTCAAAGTGGAACATTCATTTCATTTACTGTAATGAAAGGGGAAAAATACTCTTTTGTTTATGAAAATATGACCACTGACAATCACCATAATCATTGCTAACTGATGCAGACTGATCTTCTCTGATAGCACGTTTGGGAAATGTTCACATTAACATTCAGCTCAATTTTCTTGACGGATGATCTTCTTTCTCCATAAAAGATTTCCGTTGCTATTGTGAGTCGGCTCATATATTTAGGAGACGTGGCCTTCTGAAAATCGATCAAAAGCCAATACCTGTGTTAATCTAATCTTTCTTCACACTTCACACATGCTATTTTCTCAGGGTAATAAAATTGTTGACATTATAGTGCTCTTTCTACTACTTCTGTCATAAAGTAGAAGAAAATATGTAATAATAACAATAATATTTATGCAGGAGTGTAATTTCACCAACTTTCCACACCATCAATATTTTATATTTCTCTTAATCATTATTTTTATATTGTTTTTCAGTTAAAATACTGAAACATCTCTACAATAAGATATTTATTGGAGCAAAATTGTTTTAATTGATTTGTTTCTACTTAAAAAAAAAACAAATAACTTATACAGTTTTGCTTTTCAAGTAAATGTGCCTTATTCCATCCATCCATCCATCCATCCATCCATCCATCCATCCATCCATCCATCCATCCATCCATCCATCCATCCATCCATCCATCCATCCATCCATCCATCCATCCATCCATCCATCCATCCATCCATCCATCCATCCATCCATCCATCCATCCATCCATCCATCCATCCATCCATCCATCCATCCATCCATCCATATAATTTTTGTGTAAATTTAGCTTTCTATGTTATGATCTCGTATGACGGAAAGTTACCTACTCCCATTTAAAATGTTAGTGCTTTTTAGTGGCCTGGTGTGCTCCAATGGCTTATCATTTAGCACCTGTGCCCCCGAGACAGGCTGCCGGAGGCTTTGAGGATATGTTGGAGGGAAGGAGAGAGGGAAGATGAGGGGTGAGTCGACCTGATTGTCTCCGTGCCTCAGGGGCCCTGTTGGCGAGAGGCAGATGCCACCATGCTCTGACACAACCATTGGCCTTGTCACTCTTCCAACACCATTAGAGACACAGACGCAGCAGTATGTACTCTCATTTGAGGCTAAACCAAATGCATCATGTATCAAATCAGAGAGCTACATACTTCATCATGCGTGAGGGTTAGTCCATGTATTATAGAGCTGTATTGGAGTGTGTGACTGGAAATGTGAGTTGCCAAGTGCAGTTAAGATCAATTACATCGCATTACTTAATTCCCAGTTTTAGCATCGTCTTGGGGTCCATGCTTGCATGTGATTAGCTGTATGTATATTACGTTTCCCATTGTGCCAGTGGAAAACTAACATGCTTACAGCAGACTCGAGCCAGGAAACTCCTCTGCTCCTTTGTGCTCTGAAATGTCTGTTGCTAGGCAACATTGGCTTTCATCATGGAGACTCATAGTTCAGCAGAATAATGTCTCAATTACTGTTTTGATGACAGGCATTAGAATGGTATAGCAACCAATTTATTGGTTCATAGCAAAAATGAGTGCTAAGTTCTGAAGACTTAACCCTTTCTTATCTGAAGTTAATCTTAGCTTCAGAATTAATGCCCACGGACCGCTGGCTGAACTGATGCATATGGCCACTTGTCTGGAAACATTTCAGGAGTTTCCAAGTCGTCATCTGATTTGGTTGAATTCTACAGGATGTCCGGGAAACGTGTGTGTTGCGTTCTTTAACGGTCTGCCTGAAAACAAATGCCGTGACACCAAACTCCTTCATGGAGGAAGAGCGTTGTCGTGTTTGCAACTGTGACAATGAGTGCTTACCAGGATCAACTAAATGCTGGATTTTCAAAAGTATGTGAAATTCACGGCTCCATTGTTGTTGTAAACTTGCACAAGCTTTTTGAACGAATAATTTATAGATGCATTCCGGTCTGTTATTGCAGGGACATCGACTTTACATTTTCACGCCCCTAAACATGTCGCGGAACAAAATCCGATTTCGCGGATCCGTGTGAACGGGGAAATGCAAAGAAAAAACGTTTCCATTTTTAATACATCGTTGTCGTCTAAACGCACCCTTATTTATTTTATCAATGAAATAAAATAAAAAATCTGGAGATTTTAAAACTATTTCATTATTATTATTATTATTATTAAATAGTTTCGCTAATAAAATCTCTATGCATTGATAATCATGCCATGTTTTATTTAACCAGATATATGCAGCAGGAGAAAGAATGCATGGTGTTGTGATGCACTGTTAAACTCAATTCTTCAAACAGAAGCGATTGACCGTAGTAGAGCAATGCATTCAGATGATGAGTTCTTGGCGATCCCTCTACAAGGGTGAACTCTGGTCTTTTCTGCTACATCAAAACAGCTAATCCTGCCATGGAAACTCCACTTCCTAATGCTAAATCAGGTCTTTGCACTCCTGTGCACATCTCCCTTGGAAGCAATTTCATGTTATTTTGAACAATTAAAACTCCAATGTCAGGTGTCAAAGCATGGCTCACAGCCATCGCAGGGGGTAGCATGAGTCAGCAAAAACGTTCTCAACTGAGTGGCAGCAGGCCTGAACTGTTAATAGGTTTGATAGACTGCTGCTCAGCACCTGTGTGTATATGTGTGTCAAGTAAATCAAGTAAATGCTTTTGGATTATGCTTTTATAATTGGAACATGGAATATAAGTGGAATATTCTTGTGTATGTAAACAGTTAATCCATAATATCAGCATGTATCTCTGTAAGGCTAATTCTTTATAGGGAAAATAAGGGCTTTAAGATATTTGATATAGGATTTGAAGCGAGCACTGTTGTATAGATTAGTGGAACATCTGTAGGGAACAGAGGAAAGGATATAACTGACTCGGAGTAGTAATGGGGGCTCTAGTGTCTCATTCATCTTTGTTGGACTAAGTGGACTCAACGCTCTGAAGAGTCCGAGGCAGATGGAGAAAAGACAGAGACACATTGAGGTACTGCACGGTATGAACAGGGCCTTAATTGAGCGAGTGAACAAGCTAATGCTCTGCGGCAGAAAATCGTTGTCTCTTGGCAAAACATGCTTAGCTTTCAACGTGTACAGCCTCTGCAAGTGTGAAATGTTTGGCACATTCCAATTATTCCTTATTGCCCTCTTAACTCCATGTCATGGCTATTTGATTCTTAGTTTTGGTTGACTTATTGGTGATGGATAAATTAATGGCTTTGGGTGTAAAGACTGTCTGTCCAGTCACTTCAAATGCGATTTTGAAACTGGCCTGACATGCACTTGCCTTTTTTACGTTATTTCTACCTGGTCTAGGAATGGGTGATATACATAAAAAATTCACAATGATTTTGCTGGCAATATAAAATTATGCAGCACATGCCAGTGATTTTACTGTGCTTTTTATTTGGCCATTACTTTTTCTAAAGATTTTGTCTTCTGCAAATCCCTATCCCAAGATATCCAAGTATAAGATAATTTACAGATATTTTTAATAGCAACTCAGATTTTAACTGTCAAAAGGGGCATTGGAGGTCACTTCCCTTTCATGAATCAGTTCAAACTATCAGTGAATCAAGTAGCTATTTAAACATTGATTAGCGTTATTTTCAAAAAAGTTGAGAACCACTGCCTTAGTATGTTTTTTTTATTTTTTATATTCGTTCATTTTATTACAAATTATTAGTATTTGTCCTAATGTTCATTTACTGAAACATTTAAACGTACAGTATGGAATTTTTCGCCGCTAGGGGTCGCTAACCTCTTTACAATAACAAAGGCGTAGTTTGATGACGCAACATTTGCTAAGAATTATGGATCTTGTCGTCAGCGTCAAGCCGACCGATCTAATAATGTTTATGGATGACTGAATACATCGATGTTTTTATCATGACTGTGATATGAAGCAGTTCGGGATTGCTAAGAGACAGCTATCAGCTCCACACGCGACGCGAGTCCCGCGGATACAAAAGGAATATGGACATTTCATTCTACCGAACTACACGCAAGTGCAGAATTACTACTCACAGGTCAGTTTATTAGACAAATTAAACTTGTGAGGTAACGCAGCGCTGTTTCACTTACTTTCACTAACATTACACTATCACACTAAACTACATTTGAATGTATTGAAATGAATGTGTTAGTTTGTCTGTATGAGACTAGCAGTAAGCTAGATCAACATTAGAATAACATACATATCATATTCTAACATTTTATCATTGTTGAACTATATAACATTGATTAGTTTTATGTAAATGTGCTCACCTGTTTAATAAAGTACATGTAGGAGCGGTCGAAGTCTCGGACGTGGAGCTCTCGGCATCTCAAAAACACAGCGCTGATATTGATTCTCGTTTTAGTTCTCCTTTTTTATCCAAAGTCTGCTTGCCATGGTCCATAATGTTTGAACGAAACAACAACAGCGTGCAAATAGACATTGCAAACTACACAGTTGTCCACGTCTGTCGCCTTGGTTACTATCAGAGGGCTCTGGCGGTTGCTATGGCAGTACGAGCGGAAACCAGGGACAACGCGGATATGACGCCATTGACGGCGACAAAACGGAAATAAAGAAACGGGACGTGTCTTCGAATTAAATTACAAATTTCTCCTGGTTTGAAAGTTGTTGGAAACAGTCGGGATAATGTAAGTACACAACAAAAAAAATATATATAACATGGATATAGTGATTTTTGCTATTTTTAAAGCAAAAAGTTACATATTGTGCCTTTAATGTGCCTTGATTGTTTGAACTAGATTTTAATAGTTTTTTTAGTTTTTGGTCTTAGTAGTGTTTTGAATGTAATTGATTTGATTTGAATAAATGATTTCACCCCAGCTAACAAAAATATGTTCTAAGAATGTTTCGCTAATGTTCCCATTACGTTATGAAAACGCCATTTCTGAATGTTTTTTTTTTTTAAACGTTCAAAACGTCCAGATCTTTAAATGTTTTAAAAATGTTTTTCTTGGTTATAAGACCGTTAAGGGAACATTCCATTTGATCATTCTACAAGTATTATGGGAACATTACTTTTGAATGTTCTCTGAACATTCTGAAACAAGTTGTAACATTTAAAAAATGTTTTTTTTTTTTTTTAAAAAAGCGTTTCTCAAAACAAGTTCCATGAACAATGAATAAATAATGTTTTTCTGCAGATGTCTTGAAAACATTATTAAAGACCAGATAACTGTGAACGAACATTCTATTAATGTTACTGGAAGAACGTTTCTTCATAACTTTGAGAGTATGTTGAATGTTAACCAAAGTTCTGAGAAAGTTCTCTGTTACCTGGGACTGATTGGGGGAAAAAAAGATCTGCCTTTTTAGAGCAAATATATTAAGCCTACATAAATATCCCGATATCTATTTAAGGTTAAATAGAATCTGAATGGTCCTGTCCTACTTTTTTGTCATTCATGCTTTTGCTACAATCTAACACTAGCCCACTTCGATATCAACTCATCAGGTTAACAAATCCAGCAACATTTTTAGATCTTGGCCGTTTCACCTCCTCTGCGATGCATGTTTATCCATGTGTTTTGGTTAGAACTGCGTGTTGTGTTTGTGTCCCACAGCGAGTTTCTAATTTTGAACCTTGCTTTCCCTCAAGTTCCCTCTTTATTTTTAGAGGAATTTGGATTTCTACACTTGACAGACAAGCAACAGTTACTCGCAAACTTTTCTAGCTTTAAGCTTCTCCCTGGTGTAAAGCAGAGATTGGCTCTTTTAGCACTTCAGCAGTCAGATGTCCCCAGTTTTGTCAGCGTTCCATCACAAGATTCCTTCCTCACTGATCCACAGAGACCTCTGATCTTGTAACAGAACTGCCGCTTGCAGGAAGTTGACTCCAAAGAGAAGATGCTGAGGAAATCTGAATGTTTTTATAGCCATCTGGCCTTTAAATTGCTTCTGAGGGTTTTTAATACTTCTCTCAAACTCTCCTTCCATTTTAGATGGAAAGCTGAACCTGGCAAATGCTTTTGGACTATGGCCCCTGAAGCATCTGTACACAAATGAAGAAACAAAATATTTATTCCTTAAATTTCCACTTGATCAACCACTGAAGTAATAAAACTTATGTGGCATTTAGTGTCTTAGAGCACAGCAAGTTTAAATAAATAAATTATGATATTTGCTTTACACATTGTATGCAAAATCTGAGATGGCTAAGAGGCTCATCATGTATTTATGCAGAGCTGTAAGAGGCAGCAGAAAACGTACACCTCCATCTGCTCGCTAACTGTGCATACGTCTCTCTATTCTATTGTTTTATGTTTCGTAATGGCATTCTGCAGAAATTAAATGGTGTTATTTCTGTTGTGTTTTTATCTGGGAGATCATGCACGACTAATTGTTAACAGTGAGGAAAACAAGGGACTGTGCGCTCTAGATGAGACTCTCTTTGCTAATGCACTCATGTCGAGCTGTGCTTTAAAGGCCTTGATATCATGTCATCAAACAAAAAATAGTGGTTGTTGACCAGTGCCTGTTGAGCGGAAAACATTTGGAACAACATGAGCGTGAATATATATGAGAGATCTTTCATGTTGGGGTGAACTGTCCCTTTAAGAGAGTTTTTACATCAAACTCTCCTTTGTTTACCCTAGAGGACTGCAGCTAACTTTACAGTTACATTTTAAGTGCACTTGAGAAAGGAGCTTGTCTGGCATAAATACATTCACATTCCCCATAGACTCTTTCCCAAGTCCTTAGAATCACATATCTGTCTTTTTTTCACAGCTTTAGACTTTTACATGCAGAAGTTTGACAGATGGGCTTGTTTGAGGGATGAGGACATATCAGATGTGAGCTTCATGTCTCTGAAATATTGACTGAATTCAGGCCTAGCCTGTGTCAGATCCATCTCTGCCAATGTAGATCTGGAGAGATGGAAGTTGGCTAAATCTTAGTCGATTCTGTCCATCAGATTATTTAATTAGTTTATAATTAATGATGTTAAATTATGCATTGAGGCTTTACCAGGGTCATCTTACACCTATGGGATGTATATTATTATATTAGAATAGATTTTTCCCATTTATTTACTTATTTGTTTGCTTGTTTGCATTTTAGGTGTATGCACTTTTTTCCTGGATGACTGAAACTTATTTATGCAGCTTATTAGCTCATTTTTAAGATCACTGACTCACTCAGTGTACGTATGTATGTATGTATGTCTGAATGCATGTATTTATGTATTTATGTGTGTATATAGGTTTAGAATTTTTCACTTTTTAGTTACTGGTTACTCAGAAACATTTTTATGCAACTTAACTTGTTTTCTTATTTAAGATCACCATTAATTAATTAATTAATTAATTACTTTAGTTCACGTGTGTTTTTAATTAATTAATTATTATTATTATTACTATTATTAACATGCTAGTTTTAGACATCCCCCATGATTACACTGGCATTTTATTTATTTATTTATTTAGCATTAAATATCAACTTAAATGGCTAAACTATGGCTTAAAACTGCCATGTTTAAATGGCCATGATGCTTCTGCCCCAACTCCACCATGATTCAAATTAGAGATGCATGATTGCTTACTTTTTAAGCTATAATAGTTTTACCAAGTAAGTCTCAAGATTGGGTAGAGAGCAAAATGTCCTTTCCTAATGAGCGTACTGAAGACTTCATATCAGGGACGTGTACAGACATTTTGAGGGGCAGTGGCCCAAGCCAAGAAAAAGGGCATAGACTGGAATGTCAAATGAATGTCGACACCGTGGAGGAGCGAAGGGAAATCGGAGCGCGGCTGTTGTGCGAGCGAGAAATGGAAACCCTGGAGTGGATCAGGATTTCAGATTGCATTTAGCGTGGATTGAAATCCACTCCGCTCATATACAGTACACTCCCTGCAAGAGGGGTATCTCAGCCCATGAGGGCGAAGGGGCAGTGGCTCGGGCACCATTGCCACCCCACTGTCCCTGCTTCATATCATGCGTCTTTTTTTGCATAGGAGCAGGCTGGGTGTTTTAGTGGGACCAGAAGACCTAATTCTGAGAGGGTCTCAGCACAGGACAATGTCAGGACGTGTGACACTGGAGAATGTACGAGCCTGGGATGAAACATGGCTAATGCCAAGAGCTCTGAATTAAACATTGGACGGATGAAATACGGCTATTAGCATGGCATTCATCCATATGGGCTCCTGAGACCCTGGAGAAAGGGCCACTAAACATTTAAAGCGCCTGCATGAACACATTTAGACTCACAGAGAAAGAAGGATACCAATATTAACGGTTTGAAAGATTGCAAATGAATGAACAGATGGTCTGGATCTCGCATATGAAAATACCATGTGCATTACATTATATATTGTTGGTCTGTTCAAACCAGCACTAAAATGGATACTTGGTGCATCTAGTTTCTAGGATATGCATTTAGCTTTATTACTTCACTGCTGGGTTTATTATCATTGCATGTCCTTGCAACAGAATTTCCCTATAGTTCTGCATCCTGCATATACGGGACGCCCCCCTCATTTTTTTTCGTTACTTAGCTCAAGATAAGTTTATACCCAAGCCTAGGAACTTGACAAATCTGAGCGTGTTGCATATTCAGCCCACCTCTGTCACTCTTTCAGGTGTGTTTGCTAGCATTAGTCTGCAAAATCAGCCTGGAAAAGCTGCAGAATCGCACACACACATCATATTTTTTATGCCTCGTTCCTTTTTTCCAGCCTGTCAGAAGAGTAAAAGTACGGCTTTTTAGAGCATGAAGGCAGCCTCATGTGGGAATTGGGCTCCACATAAACACAACATAAAGAGTTGATGAGGTTTTGATCTCACCGTTGCCTGTGAGTGAAACCCACCTACACTCCTCCTGCAATGGTGAAGGGGATCCACGTGAGAGAAAACATGTGTCTGCTCATGGTGCGCAGTAGAAGCGGTTAAGGATCACACAGCATTTTTAAGCTCCTTTCTCACTTCAGATTCTGCCCATTGTATGAGTTCACTTTGTTTTTCCAAATTAAACTTTATGAAATAATTTATAAGCACACGTTCCAGTGTTCCCATTTGTTGTTTATGAGGGCTTGTCTGGATATTACTGTCCACAAGACTCTTCATTTCATCTTTTATTACTGCTTTCTGGCAAAGAAAACATTTGCAATGTCTGTGACTTGCTACCTTCATTAACGCTTTTAATCCTGCGGGGATATAAAGGTTGCAGAAGGTTCTACTACTGTTTTTTTGTTGTCTTTAAAAATAAATCTGTACATATAGTTTTAGTTGCTATAGATTTAAATTTTAAAAACTGACATATAAGCTGACAACTTTAGGAGGATCTTTTGACAACTTGCTGGATAATGTGTCTTGTGGTGGGTTGGCAGTTTTTTTCTTCTAAAATACACCTGGCAACTTCCTTATTATCTCAATCTTTTCATATAGGTTCCTATGGGAGATTCTATGTAGAGATAGAAACAGTCAGCCAATCATTATTGCATAATAAACCCTGATAGAATGACCAGAACTCCTGCTTACCAGGGAAAATAAATAATTTAAAAATCAGTATTGCATGTTATATTTCATGCACGAATAAAGAGTCAAACTAGCAACGTGTGGTGGATTGATTGCCAATGGTCAAATACTGTATACAGTTTATTGACCATTTTGCCATCACCATACCTAGAGATTGGCATGGTTTTATTTCAGTTAGCCTAATAGCTGGTTTGATTTGCATTGAGAGATGATCTTATGGAAAGTACTCCATGCCAATCTCTAGGTATGGTGAAGGCTATGTGATGATGTGGGGCTATTTTATTTCCAAAGGCCAAGGGAACTTTATCAGGATGCATAGTATCCTGGATCCATGAAGTAACTGGTCTTTAAAAATAAAAATCTGCCTGCCTCTATGGGAATTTAACATAGGGGTGTCCAGACTTATGCACCCTGTATTTTAAGGAAGAACTTTTATTTATTTACGATACATTATTCATTCACAAAGAACATTGGTGTCCTTAAAGGTTGGATCAAGGCATTAAGTTCAATTTCCAAAAGATTTTTTATTCCTCTTTTTAGTCAACTTAAGCATGGGTGTCTAAACTTATGCATAGCACTGTATGTATGTATATGTATGTATGTATGTATATGTGTATATATATATGTATGTATATGTATGTGTATATATATGCACAGTATTTTACTGTCGCTTTTGATCAATTTAATGCATCCATGCTGAATAAACAATTTTTTTTTCATAAAAAAACTGAAAATCTCAGTGCTGACCCCAAACTTTTGAACGACAATGTACTTATTGTACTTATGCATGATTTATTATTAAATCCTATGTTGTGTATCCATTTTTTACATTGTTTTTGAGTGATTTTCCTCACATAGTCCACGACTTCAGTTCCACTATAACTCTCCTCTATGCCTCTTGTTCAGTGTATATAGATCAATGATGCCTGAGAGAAGTTAGCAGCATGTAATTAGTCTTCTGCCTTTCTGGGGGAAGAAGACACATTCTGTCTGTTTACATTATTCATGCAGAATACATTACAGTCTGAGCCCCTTTATGCAACTGGAGACGTTCATTATGGTCAAGAACTGTAAAATACTGTAAAACCAGTGTTGAGGCTTTATACCAGAAACTATTTCAGTGAACACAGAATGTGTCGCGGATACATTATTAAAGTTTATGACTTCATATCTGCACACAGCACTAAGGCCGGTTATTTCATGATGCCATTGTGAAAGTGTGATCACATTAGAGGCCCGTATCCCACTGTAAATCCACTGAGCGGTTTCACTGGACGTCTTGTGTTGCGTAATATCCTTATTCCGTTATGATGTCATAGGACAATATATGGTTTTATTGTTGACCATGATCAGAGTTTCTCCTGGCAGGAAACTTTCTTGTTTGATGGCGCATCATCTTATTGTGTTTCGGCGACTTTAATGATGTCCCTTTGGGCCGTCCTCTGACAGTAATTGTGAAAAATGAGCTGGTTTCTGTCTGGGGCCACTTTGCTCAGACGGCACCCCGTATAGGCATTAGCATTCTTGTATTTAATTTAGATGTAAATGTGTGAGCTCGACCCCTGGATTGGTATGTGCCATCCACAGAACCAGCCACACCGACCCCATGATCAATTACTAGCGGTGAGCTAAAAGGATGAAGGAACTCTTGGTCATTTATTCCCCACAAGAAAAATAATGACAAACATAATGACAAAAGCACCTTTGGCCCAGTAACACATTTAGCTTTACTGACCTTGTTTATGTGACAGAGAAAGTGATTTTAGCCTTTGAAATGTTATTTGTTAAAGCTGTAATAATTGAATTACGTGATCGCTTACAATAATGTGGCAATTTATTACAATTTCATCATCTTTTCTTTTCCAAAACTACAGAGACCCTAAAAAGACATTGGGATAAAAAAAAAAGATGAGGAGGATAAATTATTATGTTACTGCTTTGGAATACCATGCTTTGTGTTCCCCAAAGAAACTTGCCAAGTAAGAAATGTTCCTGGAGCAACATATTTTGTCAATTTTGGAACAACATTCCTGTCTGAAAATGTAGTCCTAGCCATATCCCTACAACTAAACCTAATACTACCCATAACTTATCCCTAAAATCAGAGGGAAATGATAGGTGACTAACACTGATGTAAATGCACCTAACCCTGGTTGTAAGCCTGAACATAAACCGTAAACTTGTCCCTCAAATCTGATTGGTTGATTGTAATGTTTTTCTAGGACCAATAAATATGTTGATCCATGAACATGCTGTACTTGGTGAAATCACATTCACCTTTTCAGTCTAACACAGATTTTTTTTCCGAGGAAATGCAAAGGTTTCGTCAGTGAACAGAAAGTTTCTTGGGGGAACGGAAAAGCATTGAAATCCTCCCATCTTATATTTTTTCCATCACCACATCTATTTTGGTGCTCCGTACAAGTAGTGTTAAAGTATCAGTATTAAAATGGAAATAACTAAGATGTTTTTTTATAACCTTAGAAAAAAAAAGGTCCAGTGAGGTTCTATATAGAACCCTAGGGTTCTTGACTCAATTTTAAAGAACCATTTATGCTCAAAATATATAGTATACGTGGAAATGTCTTAAATTATTGCATAATACTTTCACGTTTAACCGGTTATTTGCAATTTTTCTAGTTATAAAGTGCGTTTACAAGCTTTTTAATTCATAACATTTAATCACAAGAAAAAGTGAATTAAAATGTATTAAAACTAAATCCATAATATAATTCTATGATGGGAACCCCTGTATTAAGCGTATGACACAACCCTTTTATCTTCTAAATAGAACCTTTTCTTCTAAGACTGTATAACAGTGTGAAAGAAGGACATAATTTATACAACAGAGATCATTAAAATTTGCAGTAGTTCTGCTTTATTCTAACTCTATCGCTCAGCTTAGCAACATTAGATATTGTTGAAAATATGTCTGGCGATAGCTTGGATGCGGTATCTAGGCTGCAGTAATGTCATTTGTTTATATTCAGGACATATATTCTGTGACTTCATGTATTTTCTGTGTACTGTTCCTTAACTTCTGCTTCCCACATGGTTCGAGAGGGCCAGCATGTTGGTAATCCTGCTGAACTGCGTTACTCTGGGGATGTTTCACCCTTGTGAGGACAGCCACTGTGACACAGAGCGATGCGAGATACTGCAGGTAAGTCTCATTCTTAGAATACATCGCCTTTTGTAACCCCATGTACTTAAAATAGATGGAAAACAAATTAAAATGTAATTGGTCACAGATTTGAAGTTAGTGTTGAAATGAAATCAAACAACTGTTACAACTCAAAAACGCGAGGTTATTTTCGGGCGTTTGTCATCATCTCTCGTGGAGCGCTGGGTTTCTCTAGATATCCTGAAGCATGTTGTGTTGACTGACTTCCAAAAGACACAGGAATGCCCCAAACCACATGTGGTGATAGGCAACAAAAAGATCCTCGTCTGTAATTCAAAGCAGATTATCACGGGAAAGACACTGCTCTGGTTTATCGTTGACTTGGCAACATGGCTCAGGGACTTTGATTTCAATCTGCTAAATTCCTTTTGCTTTGTTTAACAGATGAGTGTTTTGCCCTAAGGATATCAGAGAGCTATCCTCTCTTTTCCGCCTTGTATCCTCTGCTATGGATGTCTTTTATCATTTAAGGACCCAGCAACAATTCAATTCTATTCTCCATAGAGGACATTGATATTGTACTGTATATACAAATATTGGGGGACATTAGCAGAGGAAATTGGTATTTAATATACTGAATGTGTATATGTAAACTACAGCTAAAAGTTTGGGGTCAGTAATATTTTTTATGTTTTTGAAAGTCTCTTATGCTCACCGCGGCAGCATTTATTTGATAATAATTAAAAAATAATAATAAATACATACATAAAAAAAAAAAAATGAAAACCAGGTATTTTCAATTATAATAATATTTTACTATAATTTTTTTATGCATTAAATAAATGAATAATAAATAAACGTTTCTGGGTGAATATAAGATTTCTATCAAAAACATAAAAATCCTTCCAAACTTTTGTAATAGTAGTGTGTTTAAAACAATGATGAAAAAATTTGCTTTTCTGTAGTGCCTCATCTTCATATACCTGATGTCTCATAAAAAATAAAAAATAAAAACCCTGTTTTATCAGATGTATTTTATGTTCCATATACTGTAAAGTGAAGAAAATTCGAACTTTCCAAAACTCTTTTTTCCCTGGCTCTCAGAAAGTTATATAACACTTTCAATCTCTCTTTCTCACTGTACTATGCGATTCCTCTAAGGCTATGGGGGTGTCATAAGCATTTGGAGGGCTATATAAAAACAAATGAGCCTGAAAAGGCCCAGCCCTAGAGAGGATTTAACCACATTAAATGAAGTGCTTAAAACACGACTTCACAGGCACTCATCCAGGCAGTCATTGAAATCAGGCACTTCAGAATACAATGTGACTGATTGTGACATGAGGTGAATCACCTCTTATTTCTGAGTTATTAAGCTAATGGTTTCTGTAATGAATGATACTAATCTGTGATCTTTACATTGTGACAGCGGGTCAAGTTCACTGTACAGAGTGCCTGTGAGACGTAATTATAATATTCTTTTCAAAGGCATACTGTCACATCATTTATCAACTGTACAGTGGCTTGCCTCTAGACTGGAGTTTTAAATCAATATTGACATACTCTTGGCAAATTACCTGAAGAAATAATTGTCTAGTGCACATCATCTCTCAAAAGGCTATTATATTTTGTATATGTGGTAGTGTACTTGTGTGTGTGTGTGTGTGTATTCATATTAAGATATTAATTAATCTATTAATCTAATTAATCACAAATTAATTGCACAACAGATAAAGAGATGCATTATTGTGTTAAATGAGAAAAGCATCAAATTGACATTACAAAAAGTAGGTTTAGAAATAAATATTTTATTTGATTCAACATAAAATGTATTACACATTTTTTTAGGCTACAGCGACCATGATCTTTCTTTTTTTCAGAGGCTACATCTGAATTGGTATTTATATATTTATATTTGCAGTTTGCTTACCAACATTCTTCAAAATATCTTTTTATGTTCCACAAAAGGAAGAAAGTCATGCAGGTTTAGAGTTAATGCAAATAAACCTATCCTCAAAACATGAAAGTATTTTTTGGAATGAAATGAAACTCTAAATAAGAAACTAAAACTGCCTGTAGGTAAATGTCTAAATGAGTAAGTCATCGATGCTGAATTTGGAACCGCATACTCTTACTACTTTTACCATATCTTTCTATATCAGAAATAGTAGGAGAAGTATGCGGCCCTGAAAATTTGGGATTTTTTTGCTAAGAGTTTCCAGGAACCATCATCTTTTACTCTCTAAAATGCCTGTGTGAGATTGATTTATTTCCATGGATAATGCCAAGTTTTCATTTGAAATTAATGGGCACAGATCAGTTTGATTTTTATTTTGTAAACTTGTAAACTTGTATTTTTCTGAATGATAGCGTAACCCAGCTAAACCGCAGAGCGTTTGGATCGTTCCCCTCCCTGCTTCTCATCGGAAAGAAATGGCCTGGGCCGTTTCATCTTTGAGATCCGTGATTTCATAACGATTATCTTCTCCAACTGCTCTATCAAATCACTCTCCCTCTTGCCATATGGGAATTAGTGTGCTTTGCCAGAAATAAGATTGCAAACCTGGTCATCAGGAAATTTACAAAGACATACAATCAGCTCCCATCACTGTCAGGGAGACACGCCTGGGCTCCATAGCTGACGTGACTCAGGTTAGCCCTCGGCATGAGCTCGAAAAGAACGCCTATGGTGGAATAATGGAATTCAGGGAAATACAATAAAGCCGGGGAGCATTCCTGCCATCTCTCTCTTTCTCTCTGTGCCCATTCTCTTCTGCCCACACAACACATTATCATTTATTTCTTCAGTGCTTTCCTTTTTTTTTTTCTCTGCAGTTTTGGCAGTTTTTATTTCCGGTCATAATGTAGTCACCTGCATGTAATTCTAAACACAGATGACTTTCTTTCTCCTGTATCTATATATATATGTAAAATGTAATGTAAATATAAATGTATAACACAAAAGAAGATATTTTGAAAAATATATTTCATTAAAAAACATCAAATATGACTTCTTACAATGATAGTCAATTTAGTCCAGTGCTGTTTTAATCCCCATTGACTTTCATTGTGTTGACAAAAACATTCTTCAAAACATCTACTTTAATATTTCACACACAAAAAATGAAAGTCATACAGTTTGGAACAACATGAGTTTACCCTCATATAATTCCAAAAAATATATGACTTTATTTCTTCCATGGAGATGTGTTGACGAATGTCTACGTTTACACTTGGCATTAACATGCATTCTGTATCCAGATGTTGTCCTCATACTACGCATTAAATTGTTAGAATAAATATTTGTGATCGACTGTACATGAATAAATCACATAAAAATCCTGTGCTATATATGGGCACTGCCACTGATAAAGTCTAAAGGAAAGTTGTTTTACGCCACCAGACCATTTGAAGCTTCTACCTTTCGAACTCTCCCGTGGTAAAGGCCTATTACTGACCTAATTTAAATATTGTGCTGGAAACAGAAAGCCAATTATTTATTCAGATACAGAGGCCACTGGATGTGAACAAATGTAATTGCGGCGTTTCCTGATTGGCTGATGATCCGATCTGTTTGTTCGCATGTTAATGGCAAGTGTAAACCCAGCCTGAGCTGTTCTCATAAAACTGAATGGTGACCAGGTGCTAAAAAGCACCTTAAAACTAGTCCATAAACAACGCATGAGCTATTTCCCCAAAACCTCTGAAGACTTACCGTTATTATAGATTTGTGTAGGCTGATTCATAGACGGCAACCAACAGCAACATTTACCAAATTACAGTACATCACATCTTTGACATTCCTGATTGACAAAATACACTAATCGACAAAACCTGACTGATGTGTCTTTTGGCACACATTTTTGGTGTCTTTTTAGCCTTGTGACATAACATTTATCCACCAAAAATCTTCTCTTTCATTGTATATCTCACTTGCACATGTTCAAATACGTTGTGTCAAAACTTGTCGCATTATATTTGAAGTCAGATATACCAATTGGTTGCCATTTGTATTGGCTTTGTAAACAATTGCACTGAGGCACATTTGAATATGCACATTTTTAATATTTAAGAGCTACGAGGGGGAAGAACTTTTTGGTCTGTTCAACATGCAATCTATCCAATGGCTTTAGAAGATTTTTAATGTGGTGGACGAGTCTTATGAACCACTGTTACATGTTCATGATGCTTTTTGTTGGTATTTGACCTTTAAAACTTCTGGTCACCATTTACTTTCATTGTATTCAAAATTGCAGCATGAACATTCTGCTTAAAGGTCACATTTACCGAATGTGTAATGTGTAATTTCATTATTTATGAAATTCAGCCGTTTCAATAGGAATTCGCATGCTCGGGAGTTTTGCAGGAGGTCGAAATTTTTTTCCACATTCAGATTTTGCTCATGTTCATGATGGTCACGTGAACTGCCACTCTAACTGATAGAAAGCTGTCTGTTTTGAATGTGGCTTGTGTGGGAGCAGTGCTTCAGACATAGCTATGCTATTGACAATGGACCATTTTTTGCCCACAAAATGTTGCTGAAATATCGCTAATGTGACCAAACTCTAATATGTTTGATGGAAGAAAGAAAATAACACACAATGAAATTCATGAATGACATGAGAGTAGGTAAATGATGATAGAATTAAAAAAATTTGTGAACTACATCTTTAAATGTTTAGTGAAAGCAGCATATATCACCAACATATATCAGAGACTACATATGCATTATTGTGTTGATTTATGGTAGTGTGTTGATTGGTGTTTTCCTGCTGCATTGTACACGTCTCTTCACTTTCCTTCTAGACTCCATGATGTCATCGGCATAGCAACTGCTCTCTGCACACATGAATTAGATGAATTAGTAAGAAGTACACAGAATATATTTTTGTTTACCCTCAGTGAATATGTGTTGCAGCTTCCTCCTCTCTTTGTGTGTGTGTTTGTGGGGGTGGACGGATAGTCTGAAGAAGTTCTGGATTTAAAGAATTGTTGTTTTTTTCCCTCCCAAAGAAAAAGGCCATCAGTTGCACTAGAATAACCTTCTCACAGCACAGACAATACACCACTCAGCTATTTGTGCAACAAAGAGGATACCATGAGAAGATTTATTCAGTGGCAAAAGATCACCGCAGAAGCACAAACACCCTCGCTTCCACACGCGCGGATGAGACTGACTCTTTCTGCAAGCTATTTTTGAATGCTTCCCCAGAAATATGAAAGAGAAGGATGACATGTATTAAATAGAAATGGGTGGATGAGATGTGGTGAGAAAAAGGAGGGGAGGAGGAATATGGGAAGAGGCTCTCTGAAACAAAGGAGATGAGAGACAGGGAAGTATAAAGAGGAAGATATTCATATAGTGTGTAGGGGGTGTGTGTGTGTGAGGGTGAAAAAGCACTGTGGAGAATATTTAACCCCTAAGCTCTGCTTTCTGGATCCGTGGAGAGACCCTGGGAGTGTTTTGTCGAGGGGTTCCCCTGGTCCGCATCGTTTATCTTTGGAGGGAGCTGTTGAAACGTAGAAGGGCCCGCAGAGATTTGTAGAGCTGTGCAAGCCAAGAGCTCTACATGGACTGTGAACAAAACACATATATAATTTAACAGTCACTGTTGTTTCATATACACAATACTTATGAGATAGATCCATCTCTCTTGAAGTATTGGGGTCAAGATCAATCAATAATACAGGGAGTTCTGGGCTAGTTCAACTGATGGACTGTCTTTTGCCTTATCAGATTTTTTTCACTTAATCTTATATTTATTTATTTATTTGAACAATTTGCAAATTATGCCAGTTTTAATATTTGTTTAATATGTTTGTTCATTTTTATAAACTACATTTTACTTTTATTTTATTTTTATTTTTTAAATGTGCATTTTTGGCAACGCAATGAAAAATAAATGAACACACAAAAACAATAATAAAATAGATTTAATATGTTTATTATGTTTAATATGTACGGTATAATATGTTTTTTGCTAAGTTTTTTCTTTTCTTACGCTGCCAAATATATTGAGGTCGCTAAGGTATTGTCACAAAGATAACTTGTGATTACTAAGGTTATGTTTTCTAGCTGGTTTAGGTAAGTGTATTTATGCATTCATAGCTGTCATCGAGTATAGCTATAAGCTATTACTGTAAATTTACTGTAAAGCTTTATAAAACACATTTTCTAAAATATTATGCTTTTTTATTTTTATTTGTATAGATATTTTATGTAGAATTTGTATTCAAAAACAAATTATTAAATACATATTTTTTTATTCATATATTTTTGCTTATACTGCCAAAAATACTAAGGTCACTTCAATAATGTCACTAATGTTACATTTTCTAGCTGGCTTAGAAAGTTTGCTTATGAATTTATAGCTGTCATCGAGCTATTAGCTAATGCTGTAAAATAAAAACCTTGCAATTATTTTTGAAGAAAGCGTTTAATGAAAAACATGTAAAAACATACTGTGCTGATATAGAGTGATATCACACGGCTTGTTGAAAAAAAAAAAAAACTTACGCTGCCAGAAATAGTAATAGTATAGCCTGACTGGAAAAATGGAAAACATCCTTATGTTGAGTAGAGTTAATGTACAGGATATTTTTGTTATTAGTAGTGAAATTATTATTATTTTGTGTTTATGTGTTCACCATATGTTCGCATTAAGGCAGATAATTAGAGAACATTAGGGCATAGTCTTAGGAGATCAATCTCTGTCTGAATAGACAGTCTCCTCCCTCAAACCATTAATGTAAAATGAAGTCTCACAGATTCTCCCCTCATCCTCATCCTGACAGTATTGTTTATGGATGTGTCGTGTGTTACCATTAACTTTGAATTGGCAATAACTGTAGTACTCTATAACCCAAATGTCCACTATGTACAATACAAGCAGATCAGGGATGAGGTAATACATTAGTGCTTGGCTCTGAATAAAATCCAGCGCGACAGTAAATGCTCTCCACTGCGGCTTAATTAACATTCCCTGCATTATCAGAGTGCAAGAGCTTTGGCTGGAGGGAATCCCTCACTTAAGAGCTTTGACTAATGTCCTCTCTGGCTGAGAATGCCCAGGTGTCTTTCAGTGACAGTCAACCTTGAGGAAACAAGGGTCTCTGTCTGAGTTTGCATGGCCGCTGATGTCTCAACGACCCAGCCTTTATGGTCTTTACTCAAGAGCTGACTCTGACTGAGCTAAATGTTTAATAAGGCATTTACTTCATAATGTCCAGAAATGTCTCCTTTTCTCTCTTAATGCTGGATGTATTCATACTACAAGCTCCTTATTGCAGATCAGTGTCTGTACATATTATACACATAAAAAATAAAAATATTTTAATGTAAAACACATTTCGAGGAACACAAGTGGAGGACTAGTACAGGATTTGTGGGTAAAGACTTGGGTGAGTTGGCTGTTTGTGCCCACTTACCGTGTAAGGATGAGTCAAGGCTTATAGCTCCTCAGCTCATGGACACACACACCATGCTGTGACATCAAAGTGGAAATTTAATATTCATCTGCATATGCCTTTGGAGAGTTTATTTCTTTATTTATAAGTTGTCCTTAATATAGCATGAGTCTCCCGATGAAGAAAAGAAATTTTTTGCAAGCTCTGAATTGGCCAGTGCAGCATTTTAAGCTTTTTCTAACCCTTTGGATATTTTTCTTTTCCCCCCAGGACTTTGATGATTTCATCTTCGCTTTTTTTGCCGTGGAGATGGTAATCAAGATGGTTGCACTGGGCATCTTTGGGAAAAAGTCTTACCTTGGAGACACCTGGAATCGGCTAGATTTCTTCATTGTGTTGGCTGGGTGAGTCCTTCTACAATGACTTTACTCAAACTTTTCTTTGAGTGAAAATCTGTCTGTCTGTCTGTCTTGCAGCTAGATAGACATGGTTACTATGAACTGTCATCTTGTGGAAATTAAAGAGCTACATGACAATTCTTAAAAAAACAAAACAATTTGTATGTTCACCAGAAGAAATAAAATGCAAAGTAAATAATGACAGAATTGGGATACAGCTTGTTCCTATTATCACCTTATTCTTCTGAATGAGTCACGTCACACATGGTTAGCTGTCGATACCTAATTCCTTAGTGTGTCTTTGTGCATGTCCGAATAATCACTTGATCAGTGATCATTTTCGTTTATGTGTATGTGTGAATCTCTACTCTTCATGCTGTTGTGTGAACCACTTTAATGTGAAGCACTGATCAATAAACATGGCCTTGTAAACACTATAAAACAATGAGACGCACAGTTAGCTGTGTAAATGTGTACCCTGGGAAATATAGTAAAGAAAATGTGCATCACTAATAAAGATATACAAATGTTCGCAAAGGTCAGGAAAGGTCAGAAGAGACAAGCATCTTAGTGAACAAAGATTTGCAGGTTGTTAACCAGCGCGCGCGCACACACACACACACACACGGCATGACTTGGCATGATGTGTGCTTTCGAGAAAACACAAGGACTCCCCTTTTCCATTCCATGAAAATGTCAGTCCCGACTGAATGGCAGCATGGGCTTTATTGCCAGCTTTACTACCTCTGACATAACCTCATGTGTCTTGTTGGTAATCTCACAGGATTCTTTGTTGAGATGGAAATCAGCCCAGCATACGGAGCATATGGAAGCACATTCAAGAGACATCAGCCAAAGTGCGTCCACAAGATAATCATACAAGAGTGACAGACTGCTGGCTTGCTCCATTTTTGGCTTAAACTTATTTCTCACTGGGTGTTTGAAATGTCTCCAGATGAAATACTTACCATCAAATCCTTTGGTAATTCGCGACAGTCTACATCATCTTACGGTCCTCAGCAGTTTGATCGTTTGTGGTACCTTCTGAAGAATCTGGCAAATGTTTGGTTATTGGCTTTACAAAAAAGTACTGAGTACTATGGTACTGTAATGGTATCATGTGGTTTGCCATGGTTTTTGATATATACCATGATTCTGAAATACTCCAAGATACTTCCACTACTGTGGTATATGTCCAAAAAATACAATGGTATAATGATATGTCCAAAAACAGCAGTGCTTGGAACTTTTTGGTACCAGTGTAGTAGCCTACCTTGTCAAAATCATGGCAGCACCACAATACTTGTTTGTGATGTCTCTGTTTCATTTATTTTTTGGGCTTTGGCAAAAATTGGCAACCAAAGTAACATAAAAAGAGTAATTAATTATAAGCCAGAGAACTTGGAGGCATGGTTTATATGAACGATTTGTTTCAGTTTAAAGGTTAACATTTAGTGAATTTTTTTTTTTTTTTTTTGGAGAACATTCTGACTCCAATAAATCACAAGTCTAAAACTCATTTTAGCCTGCTTACTAAGTGAATAAATTGGTGCTGGTGGTTCAACTAGATGGTTTGGTTCCCAAACCCCCCTTCACGGAGACATTGTTTTGCTGAATCTTGTGTTCTTTTCTATCTGAGGTGAGCCAGAGAGCTTATAGAAGTCTAAAGATCTTGGCTGCTGTGCTCTGGATCGAATGTCTCTCTGTGTCTCATCTGCAGAGACATTGAGGCGAGCCTTCTCACTTCTCAATCTTTCAAAGCAAACCCTTAGAGAATGCAGACCCTCGATACAGCCCACCAAGACGAGGTATCAGTTTCAGACACCCGCAGCGGTTTGGCAACTTCTGCTGAATCACTTGTAAATGAGTCTGCCCTTTTCCCTTCCAGTCTTCACACACTGAGTTTAATCCACAAAACTTCCCAAATCCACAGGGCTTCTACAGGGATTGCGACAGTGTCTTCAGTGATCGTTTCAATGCTTTTTAAATGCTCTATGAGACAGAAAAACATTTATGATTTTTAACAAGAGATTGGGTATAAAGGCATTTTTAGAATTTCTTCTAGCGTACTTTGCCATAACCTTGATGGAAGTGAGTTTTATGACTTTTTCCATAATGCTCTACCAAATATTGCATACTTTGACAAGGAACCAATATGTTATTATTTCAGGCATTATTCTCTCATGCATTTTCTCTCTACTACAGGGCTGCACAAAACTTTGGCCTAGACAGGAAAGAACACAAGACAAATTTGGTATTTTCATTTTTGCTTAAATATATTTTACTGGAAAACCTTGTGATTTATGCTTAGTATGGAAGCTTCACCATCAAGACCAGGCCCAATAGTCTTAATCTTCTTTCTTCTCCTTCCTCTTTCTCATTCTATTTATTCTACAGCCTCTTCCACAACCTCATCCTCTTCCTCTTCCCCTTCCCCTTCCCCTTCCCTTCCCTTCCCTTCCCTTCCCTTCCCTTCCCTTCCCTTCCCTTCCCTTCCCTTCCCTTCCCTTCCCTTCCCTTCCCTTCCCTTCCCTTCCCTTCCCTTCCCTTCCCTTCCCTTCCCTTCCCTTCCCTTCCCTTCCCTTCCCTTCCCTTCCCTTCCCTTCCCTTCCCTTAATCCTTTTCACATCATTCTTTTTTTCATCTTCCACTTCCACATTCACATTTACTTCATTTTGTATTCCTCTTCCATTTTTACATGCACTTCTGCTTCCACATCTACGCCCCCTTCTCCTCATTTTCCTCTTCCTCATCCTCTTCCCCCTTTCCCCTCCCTTTCTCTCACTTAGGTTTGCTCTTTGCAGAAGAAAGGTAGTAAAGGTTCTGATAGTCTGCCTGGAAGCATTGCAGGTCTCTGTCTTCTGACTCCGACAGGTCTCTGAGAAAGATTCCTCTACTCATGGAAACTCACTGCTTATTTTCGATTAAACCCAGCAAGCCGACCTGAGAGCCATACCTTAGTGTGTTATTTGAAGAATCTTTTTGTCTTTCCCATAATGGCCTTTTCAGATGAAAGTCTTGGTGAGAAAATGATGATAATTTACTTTCCTTCTGGGTTGTTTGACCTGGCATGTATTCTGTTTCATGTAGACAGCTGTCAGTTTCTGGTCAAGTCAATAGTTCTAAGGCTAGCACAACCTGTCAACTTAATTGTCATCATTCATGTCAAGAAAGCTGACAGTTACTGTCTTCTATGTGACTGCCACCAGAACATGCTCAGTCGGACTTCTTTAGAAGCTTTCACAAGCCCATCACTCAAAACCTTCAACTACAGCTGAAGTTTATTTTTTTCTTTTCTAACAACTGAGAATAGAGTTTAGAGGCAAGTCTGCTCTAAATTGAAAAGCTCCTGAACAGGTCATGACCCACATCGGCAGTGCTAATGGAGTCTCCCTGTGTCGGAATGAGGATTCCGTGTCTTGGTATAGGAGGCTTCAGGAATGCTTTTTGGCTGGGAGGCTGTTGATGACACTGGACAGCATCCAGCACTTTCATCTTAGGAGTTCTTCATCTCATATTTGTATATGGAGACACCTGGAACTGATAACGCAGTCATTCACAGGTACTAGCAGATGGCTGAGAGCTTCCACACATCCATCAGGTCGAGATCTAGTTTTTAACCTAAAAAGAAAGGACAGCAAAAACATTTGCTTTTTACTGACCTTTTTGTAACAGGATTTGGTGAAGCAAAAGCTTAGAAATAATAAAGTGACAGTACACCCAAAAATCATGCACTCACTCATGTTAATTCCACGTGACTTTTTATGATGCCTTAACATTGCTTTTGCGTGTTTTTTGAAGCTTGAAAGACTCATACAAACTGTAATTGTATTGCTCAGTAGAGTTTGTCATTAACCACCTTTTGTATTCCACGGAAGAAAGCAATCATACAGATTTAAAACAACATGAGGGTGAATAGGACGGGACAAGGACAAAGCATTACGAACAAAGGTTATCAAATGTTTCCTCAAGAAAAAAAGCCTGTTGCAGGTCCCCCTTATTCATTTATTTTTCGACCCATCAGAAGAACGCTCTTTCGCTGAGGCGCACAGAGCAAATCAGGTTTCCTCTTCATCTATTTGAGTTATACGACTGCATTAACTTCCATTATGATAATTGTTCTAAAACAGTGACCCTGGGCCCCAGAGTGGGTCAGTGTTGACATAGTATACAGTATATACAGTCAAGGGGAAAGATAGATAGGAAAAAGAAAAAATCCTGACTTCATTTCTTATTAAAATGGTGGGAAAGGTACTATTTTCTTTCTCAGACATTGTTTTTCTTTGGATAGGAAGTCACTTGTTTGGCTTAGGTGTTGAGGTATTGTTTTGAAGAACACTTATTTGAGAAAGAGAAAGAAACTTGTCATTTTGCTGTTCTGAATCCGAGGCTAGGGGCAGATTATCCTGTTCCAACCGCAGTAAATCAATCAGTCTCGTCCCATGAAAACAGAAGAGCACCCCTGACGGCAATTGTGTCTGAGAGCTTGTTAAGAGAGAAATATATAGAAAAGCACAAGAAGGAAAAATATCAAACTGAAGAGAAGTATTGCATGTTTGAATCTCTCTGTCTGTATCTGTTTGATAGGTGAGATAACTAGACAAGCCCCGTGGAATCAAAAGAGAAATGTTGTAGCTTTTTGTCCATAACTGTTAGCTCTGATGCAATCTATTTGCTAGTCATTTAAAAGTTTATGAAACTTGGCTAAACTGGAGACGAATGCATTTCTATGTACACTACTGTTGGTAAGGTATTCTCTTATGTTAACCAAAGCTATATTTATTTGGCCAAATGTCAAAACAGTAATATTGTGAATATTATTACAACTTTACAACTGTTTCATATTTAAAAATGTAATTTAGTCATTTGATGGCAAAGCTGAGTTTTCAGCAGCCATTACTCCAGTCTTCAGTGCCACAATCATTCTAATATGTTTAAAAAAATAAAAAAAATCTTCTTTTTTTTTAATCACAGTTGAAAACAGTTAATTGTGCTGCTTAATTTTTTTTACTTTTTTTGTCAAACAAACAAACAAAACTGTTGCTAACATTATGCTAAACTGTGTTCGTCTTTAATTGTCATACAGATGCACTGTTTAAATTCATTTGTAGATGGTCTAAAATGACATAACAGAAATAAGACAAAAGAATTTGATTCACGTGGACAGACTGAGAAGGAAAGTGAGGACAGCGTATGTGTGCGTGTGTTGTTAGGGGTATCTTCCTTCTCTATCTTAATGGAGAGCTGATTGTTCGGAAGTGAACCTCCTCTGAAACTCGCCTCATTAACCTGCCAGGTGGTGGAAGACACCAAGCTCTGATTGAACTGAAGCCAGGACGGCTGCTTTGAAGACCACAAGGGACTTGGAGAGGATGGAAAGAGAGCGAGAAAAAGAGAAGCATAAAGCATCTGAAATGCAGCATATTCTCGGTTGCAGCTGTTTTTTCCATAAACCAACCAATCTTGCATTGATCATACAGAACAATATAATGTATGAAATGGAGTACGTCCCAAAAGAGCTGGTATTTCTAATGCTGCAGGAATTTAAATGTCTTTCAGTCCTTTCAATAGTCTGTTGTGTAGCTGTTCAAACAAGACACAACAGCACGCTAGCTCTCCCGGGTGCAGCCGGAGATCGAATCGAGCGGATTTCTTATGGATGAGGAAGGCCACATTTGTTTTGGATCCGAGACCCTTGACTCGCTCATACTTTTCCTATTATAGTGACCTCGCAACTGCCGTTGTATACGTAGCATGGAGCCGTTGTTGATTGCCGACAATGTTGTCAAGAAACAAAGGGATTCTGGGAAGGTGTGTCATCCTTCACCACGACCGTGCCAAACACAAACAGATAACAGAAGAGAGGTCTAGGTGCTGACTGGACAAACGCCCAGGCCTGACACTTCACTTTTTGTTTGTGTTTGCGAGCAGCCATATTAGTGATTCATATGCGTGTATGAAAGAAGTAAGAGACTTGTTGACGATATCACATTTACACACGTCCACCTTGTTTAGACGCATCCTGCTTCCCTCTGGGACATTTTTGCTGAGTGTCCTCACGCATGTCCTGTCTCTCTCCTTATTTACAGGCATTTTGTCCTTAGAGTCTCTCTCTCTCTCTATCCCGCTTATCCCTCTCTTTGAAATCTGTCCTGTCTCCCTATCCACTTTGTGTTTTCCCCTTCTCTTTTGATATTTTCGTGTTTTCTTCGTTCCCATTCCTTCAAATTTTAGTCTTAGTCACCAGTGTTATTATTTTTGCAGTCCAGTTGCCAGCTGGTTTCCATCAAGCCCAATCAGTGCCTTCAAAGCTGTTCTGCACATTTCAGGAGCAACAAAGTCAGAACACATTTCCTCACTGCCCTGCTTGGCTAATGGGGCTCGCACTGTTTGCACGTCACCGACTTCACTCGATCCATATTTGAGAGGATGGAGAAACACCCCAGATCACGCAGCTTTAATCTAAGCAAGTCACGTGACCACGAGGACCCTCATTAACATGAGCATCAGCTTTGCTTATAAACTTGATACGTATACTGTACTAATATAGTGTATTTTAAGTTGTTGTAGGGCCAGAAACAGTTATTGGGTTTGCAATTACACGGTTGCAAGCTCACAGGCACATAGAGACACACACTTTGTTTATTTTCTACAAAAACATGCAATTCTTTTATGTGCCTCACTCCGAAGTTCACATGTGTGGAGCAGCTGTGCATGTGTTTGTTTGCGAAAGCTCTACATTAACCTTCCTTCCACCTCTCTTTGACCTAATTGAAACCGATTCAGTGTAATTGTTTGATGAATCCTGATAACTTTCGATTGATCTACAGTATGGCGTTGGCAGTTCGGCAGAAAACACGCCACTAATGTGTCTGGCCTGTCAGTGTTTATTTGAAAATATTGCTGCCTTTTTATGCTATTCTGCCATAGTAAGGGATAAATATAGAGAATGTTCATCAGCTTGAAAATCAAATTGATTTTTCACTTTAGGTGATATTAAAAATTCCAATAAAATTCAAAATGTGGATTAATTAACAGATTCCCCTGGATAATGTGCCCTCATTAGTGAATGCATATATTCACATACTGTATTTTGCTTTATTAAAAGTTTAAACTCTTTTTGTTTGTGTGTGTTTACAGGATGCTGGAATACTCTCTCAACCTGCAGAATGTTAGTTTCTCTGCTGTCCGAACGGTCAGAGTATTACGACCTCTTCGAGCTATTAACCGAGTGCCCAGTGAGTACAATATCAGCAGCCATGTTCGAAATGCGTTTGCACACTTTGTATTAAACCATACACTGTAACTTAATGAAGGTGCTCTGTTATATGTGACCCTGGACCACAAAACCAGTCACTTGTGATAATAATATGTGTGCATGTATTAGTTTATATTGATTTACATCAATGATGAGTAAAAATTTAACGTTACATTGAAAATATTTACAAACGTGAAAAAAAGTGAAATAATAATAATAATTTCAAAAGTGGTGACATTCACTTTACAATAAGGTTCCTTTGGTTAACAAATTTGTTAACATGAACTAACAGTGAAAAAAAAAAAAAAAAAAACATTTAAGTTGTATTTGGTAATATTTATTTGACCTGACCTAACATGAACTTTGAGCAGCTGTGTTTTTATTAAATAACATTAATAAAGTGTAATAAATGCTCTATCAAATGTATTGCTAATTGTTAATGTTAGTAAAGACATTAACTAACATTAACTAATGAAACCTTATTGGTCGAATCAGTGGTTTTAAATGTGCAAAATCAATGTATGATTTTAATCTTAATTGAATGAATGTTCAATTAAGGTGCATTTGTATCACTTTCTGTTGTACAAAATGGGAACTTAACTTAATTAAATTTATTAATTCCCTGCATTCAATCAAAGAGTGTATTAAATTCTGAATGTTCTATGTTGAATTGCATTATTTAAGCTCTGTGGTCAATTAATGTAATTTAATCAACATTTGAAAGAGAAATGTAGCTTTGGCGCAGTCATACACCAGAGGAGTTCATGCCATTTTAGGGACTTTAGATTTATAGATAATTTTCTTCTTCATTGCTTTTTACGGCTTCTCTCTTTCCACACACACTCACACACAGAAATAATAATAGAGACTGGCTCACACACATTCACTCTCTTTCTAAGGCAGGGTGATGATATTTCATTGGCTACATCATTATATACCGGATGTTTTAATCACCCTCTGTGCCAAGGAGATGCCCGCGGTTCCCCCGCGGCTCTTATTTCACAAGCAACCATGTCTGGCCGATCCTGCTTGATGTCCCTATTTGTGGAGGGTAGTAAAATGTATATTGAACAATGGTAGTATTTAGCTGGAATGTTTTGACTAGCCCTGACAAGGTTTTGGTGAGGGTAATTTGTGTGGGGTCCCGTTCAGTTCTCACCTCTCTGGATATGGTTCATTATGTCTATCAGTCCGACAGACAAAGGCCCAATCCCAATTCTATTTTATACCCCTTCGCCTACCCCTAACCCTTCGCCTACCCCTTACCCTTGCCCCTTGAAACAGAGTGGCAAGGCGTAGGGGTGAAAATATTCCCCTAAGAAATGGGACACCACTACTACACCGTTTTACACATCATTATACGTCGTCGCTAGCGCCAAAGTCACAGGAGATGCGCCAATGTTTATCACAAACTTCCAAGATGCCGTTGTCAGCTGTAGTCTTGCGTGAGTTACAGTTATTTTTTTAGCATTTTTTTTCTGAAGTTCGCAGAAAACAGCGGAGATGACGATATCTTCGACGCCTAATGCTGCGTTCACACCAAACGCGAATAGAGCGTCTGGCGCGAGTGATTTCAATGTTAAGACGCGTTACGCGTTACGCGAATGAGGCGATTAGCGCGGCGCGGTGAACGCGAATTCGCGCGTCCACTTCGCTTCAAACTTTTGCTTTTTACACGCGTCA
Source organism: Rutilus rutilus (assembly GCF_951802725.1). Taxonomy (NCBI): domain Eukaryota; kingdom Metazoa; phylum Chordata; class Actinopteri; order Cypriniformes; family Leuciscidae; genus Rutilus; species Rutilus rutilus. The sequence goes on from NC_140224.1 coordinate 25,598,722, forward strand.
TATTGTTAACGAACTTTAGCGATTTTTTTTTTTTTTTTTTTTTTGCAACCGTTTCTTTGAAGAACATGACCGTAAATATGAACAAGATTGAATGTGACATAGAGAAAATGATTATTGGCAGTCATGTTGCCTCTGTAGCCGGTGTATGCAGGTACATTTCTCATACCCCTTCGTTTGAAGTGTGGTCCCGAAAAATCTTCGTTTCAAGGGCTATCTGGCCCTTCCCCCTACCCCTACCCCTCCAACCAAAAGAGAATCGAGACAACCCTACCCCTTCACGGGAACGTGCAAAACGGAGGGGTAGGGCCAAGGGGTAGGGGCAAGGGGTGAATTGGGATTGAGCCAAACAGCACCCATATAGAATCACTGGAGATGGCCATGTTTCTCATAGTAGGCTCGGGGGGTCAGAAATGGCATCCAGCTGCATGCCTTCTAGTTCGTTTAGGAAACAAAAGTGCATCCATTCATATCATCATTATTGCCTAATTAATACCTGTGCCAATCAGAGACAGGGGGTGAAGTGGTAGCAGACAGCCTAATTCATTCAAGATAATTGAATGAACCTAATTCAAGAGCCACCCAGACTAAATAAAGGCCTGATGTTTGCATTCATTTAGTAATTATTTTATGTCTAGCTCGCCTGCTGCGGACCATCACTGGAAGAATGAATTTATTATTTAATTTTTTACAGCACTAATCAAAACAAAAGAGGGAACAAAAGCATAGGAGAATCCTCAAATCATCAATCATTAGACTGTCAAGCTGAAAGCTATAGCAGCATGTCATAAATATTTTGAAATTCTTTTGACAGAAAAAGTATTTGAATAAATGGCCAGGTATTGGTGGGCAGTACTCTACATGGCAATTTTATACAAATAGGGTCTGGAAGTCTTATTTATTTATTTATTTATTTATTTATTTTAAATTTGACATTCATTTTTTTAATTAATTTTTTTATAGTTTTAAGAAGTATGGGGATGAGTGAGGCAGTGCAAAAAAATGAGGCATTGCAATGGACTATAATTTCTGTAAGTGTAGTCTGCTTTTTCTGTTATATATATATTTAATGTATTTATGTGCTTTTAGGAAATATTCTAAATAGTTTAAAATAATAATACCATATTTAGATTAAGGTGTCCTTAATTGTTACAGTGTAATTAAACATTTAAGTACTGATTAATATTCATTAACTATATGTACTTACTAGGTTTAGGATTAGGGTTTGGTTTAGGGTTAGTTGCATGTAATTATGCAAATGTATTGTTATTACTATAGTAACTACATGTAACATGTAACAAGGAGACTAAAAGTTTTATCGATTTTCTTCTTACAGTAACTTCGGGAACCGAGTCGAATAGTTGAGCTTGTAATTTGCAAACTTGTGTCACTTCTACAGTTTCACATCACCTTTTTCTATGTCCTCTATACCTCAGTGCCCTCTGTCTTTCTGTTCTCTTTGAGAAGCTGTCTTAATCAACATCACATTCTGTTGTTCTGCACACCCATGGTTTGATTGATGAAGGGACAGGCCAAAACTGTCAGTAGATGACAAACATGTTCCCTCACAAATCAAAATACTCAACAGTGCTGTGATGTACAGCTGCTTCAGTCCGCCTTGTGTTTGGTGTGCAGGTGTGAAAAGCGATCTCTTAAAAGGTCTGTAATATGTAGACCACTATATGCCCTTTTACTCCCCCTAGAAGGTGGATTAGTCTGTCAGAAAGTCTAGAGCTTTTTACACTTCATCTTGCGGATTAGAATTCACCATGATTCCGCCGTTGAGGGCGGTTGGAGGTTAATTGGAAACCCGCCTCGCTGCCCACTTGTGTATTCTATTATTATTTTGGGCGAGGAACAGCATCATGTCAAGTGTCCGCCAGTGGTGATGGTGCGGTCATCTTTTTCAGAAGGCGAGCAGTAATTGGAGTGGTGGACATGTAGACTGGTAAAAGACATGAGGGCACTATTGGAGGGAGAGAGATGCAGACACAGAAAGAGAGGAACTGATAACTCTGCCCATCACATGAGTGATATTTTTATGAATTATGGAGATGAGAGGTGAGGCAGTGCAACAAAGAGTGAATCACACAGTGAATTAGACTGTATCATTTGTTTAATCTTGTGTGATTTATAAGAGAAATGTGGACCAGGTGGATGGCTTGACCTTTCACTATTCTGATGGATTAAACAACAAAACAAAACATAACAAAGTATTTTTAACAATGTATAAAATGCATGGTTGCCCTTCAAGTATACCATTTGGGATACATTTCAAAAGAATGATATGGATCTTTGGAAAGGAAATTGTTTGTGGCCTCCCTGGGATTATAAAAATATAATACAATTATGAAATATGTAATATAGGCCTAGTGATAAATATACACAGGGTGGGTCAAAAGTTTGAATTATTTTTGAATTAATGTTTCACCAAGGCTGCATTTATTTGATTAAAAATATGAAATAATATAACCATAAAAACCTCAAATGTAATTTATTCTTGTGAATGCAAAGCTGAATTTTCAGCATCATTACTCCAGTCTTCGGTGTCACATGATCCTTAATCATGTGACAAATCATTCTAATTCATTAAATCATTCTAATATGATGATTTGCTGCTCAGTTATTAATAATGGTTGACATATACAGTATATAAATATAATTTTTTTCTTTTTTTTTCTGCTTGGTGCTTAATATTTTTGTGAAATCATGATACATTGTTTTGTCAGGATACTTTGATGAATAGAAAGTTCAATAGAACAGCATTGAATTTCAAAATTGATAAGAAGAAAGTCTTGAGCACCAAATCAAATGCATATTAGAATGATATATCTATGAGATAGATTATACTATATATAATTATATTGTGTGTGTGTGTGTATGTGTTATGGCCACGCAGATGAAATATGAATTTTATTTATAGTGCAAAGGCGCATCAATAACCCATGGAATGGATGGAAAGAAGCCTGGCAGTTTTTAGAGATAAATCAATTAGATATCTATTTAGCATCAGACTATTCGTTTTACCAGCGTCTCCTCAATGAGTTCTGTGTGATGCAGAAAATGAAATCAGTGGTTTGAGTGTTGTCCTTTTACAACCTTATTGAATTAATATTGAGAAGATTAAGCTTCTCATCTCTTTAGTGAAGTCTTCTGCCAAGTATCAACACCCCGGTGTTAAAACGTATCAGCTAAACAACAGTGGAATAGACCCCTGTGTTTATGTGGTGTTCATGTCCCCTCAAGCAATTTTAATTAAACTTACAGAGAAGCTGCTCTTTTATTATCTGTGAAAGCTTATGAGAAATAAATAGATAGCATGGTTATGATCTCTTTTTTCGCTGTGCTTTGTTATTGAGCTTGTTTGGTGCATGTGGATGACTCCAAAGGGCAGAGGGATCCCAGGAGTCTTCTTCATAACACAGGGACCCGAGCACATTGTGTGGCCCTGGAGACTTTCTCTTTTAACATAATAGAATGGCTATGGCAGGATATTTACAGTCTCCCCTTGGGGAATACTCTCTCTCTCTCTCTCTCTCGCTCTCGCTCTCCTAAATAATCTTTTCAGGAGGAGTTTATAAATGAGTTAAGCCACCTGCGTAGAGCGAGACCTTTGCATTAGTGAATTGCTATAGACTGACATAGCTGAGTCAGATAAGGAAACGGGTAAACAAGGAGTCTTTTTGGGGAAATTAACTAGGTTTCATTTATGTCAATATGGGTGTCAGTGCAGTGATAAGGAAAATAAGGACTGGCATCTGTGGAATAGTCATATAAAGGGGAAGTATGTCATTGTTATGTCCTCCCATTTTCAATGAAATAAAAGTAACTGCATAAAATAAATTACTTTTCGAATGTAATTTGTGTACGATTTAACATCAAATTGTTAATTTTTTTCAACTTTTCAGCTTTCATTCAGCTTTTGAATTGTGCTTTTTATTGTAAAAATTAAATGTATCTTACATTTTCATTCATTTATAAATGCTTATAACATGAATTAAACAAACCATATATATATAGATAGATAGATAGATAGATAGATAGATAGATAGATAGATAGATAGATAGATAGATAGATAGATAGATAGATAGATATAACCAAAATGTATGGATTTACTTTTTTAAGACCTTGATAATCTTTTTCATCATGGTACATAATTTTAATGACAGTTTCCCAGATGGTGCAGGACCGCCTTTTAAATAGACTGCCACTATTTAAAATCTGCCATTATTGTTCATGAGGCGCAGCCAATAGTAAATGCCATGTGACTGTTGAATCTGACGTTGCAAATTTTGCATAGTGTAGTATATTTTGGAAAGTGACACAATTCAATGAATTGCATACATAATTTGGAAAATCATAAAATGAGTTCACAAGTGACATTAACGAAGAACGTAGACTAAAGTTAGCTCAATCTCATGCTCAGACAGTCCATTATCGTATTGTGAGGAAACTCACATGGCACGGCTGTTCCATTTGTCAGTCTTCTTAAGGGACCAAGATTCAGGAAGGTGATTTTCTCCAGGAAATACACTTCCCTGTGGGGAATTACCTCTCAGTTTGTAAGGGACACAGATCTGTGCCGCTGTCACTGATTCAATGCTTGTTAAGCCCTGACTTGGCAAGCTTAGCTAAATTGCTGTGCTAGGGTGAACTCCACAGTCATTTGGAGTCACTAATGACTGAAGTTAGGAAGTGATTTTCTGTGCAGAAATCTCAGAGCAGTGGATTATCCACGAGAAACACATCGTAATTGGAAGAAACACTCCGCGATTCAGAGACCTCGGTTGTTGTCCTGAACTCACCACTTCCTAATTACAAGTTAATAGATACACGCTGATAAACACTCGCAAAACGGCACTGCGTTTCCTAACTTCCCTGACACAAAAATATTTTGAGGCCGTGTTTCTATCGTGCTAATGTCTCATTAGTGAAGAGTGAATTTAAGGGGCTAAAACCCATCTCGAAGAGGACGGCTTTGAGAAAATGCAGCATCTGCACAATACTGAGCTCTGTAAACCCACACAGCACAGAACCATTTTATGTGATGACACGGATCTTCTATTGTCACTCATTCCTGTTAATGCCTCACTGCTTATCGCCACTCACTCTTCCTCCAAATGTTGAAATAGCAGCCGGCTACAGTTATCACCCACAGACTGCAGGCTGCCGGGGAGCACCGGCTGGATTACCCTGCTCCACCAATTACCTGCCAAACCCTGAACAGGAAATCATTTCCATCATTTATGCTTCAGTCAGCTGGCATTGTGGTTTGACACAGGGCAGATATATGGGAGAAGCCAGGACAACAGTGTCTGAAAAAACTGGATATCAGCAGAGATTTTTACTGGCACGTATAAACAATCGTACCGTAGGTCTACAATGAGCCTCCATAACCGTGAAATGGAGCAACAGTTTGTTCAGTGCATTATAGCACTATAGTTTCATATGTTTAATGAGAGCAATATGCTTGTGGCAGGATCTTTTTATTATAATAATGCTTGTTTGTGTGTGTGTGTGAGGGATGAAATAATACTACAGTTGCTCTTTCATTGTGTTGCAGGTATGAGAATCCTGGTGACGCTTCTGCTGGACACTCTCCCCATGCTGGGCAATGTGCTGCTGCTTTGCTTCTTTGTTTTCTTCATCTTTGGGATTGTGGGAGTCCAGTTGTGGGCCGGGCTCCTCCGCAACCGCTGCTTCCTCCCTGAAAACTTCTCCCTGTGAGTGTGATGGCATGGGCTTTAGTATCAAGGTCATGATAATAATTTACAAGTCATGAAATGATGAGGGTTATAATGTGAAAGCACATTATTGTAATGATGAAAGGCCAAATGTCAACACCAGATCCATTCAAATAGGATTTTATGGGCCTACAGATTGAAAACCAATAACGAGCAATTTGAATCTGTTTTATTTTATTTATTGATATTTATATACCTTGAGTATTAGTGTGTTTTCCATGTTATGTTACACAACTTACCCTTACTCTTTTGGGCACAAATAAAGTCTGATTTAAAAAAAAAAAAGAAGAAAATATGAAATGGGCATGAAATGTCCACAAAGGTAAAAAAGGGTCACACAGGGCCCATTGGAAGTGATTTCCTTCCAGAAATGCATAACCATGTAGCAGACACTATCTTATATTTAATGAATCATAAAAAATGAACTACTTTCGTCATTACTACTTCCATAAATTCTCAACCATGAATCAATTTGTTTTGTTTACTATCTAGCTTTGTAAACCCCACAGCTATCATTGCACTAAGAGCACGAATTAGACTCCATGGATTCACGGCCTGGCATTGCATTTTTAAGGAATCGGCTGCCTCACAGAGATTGGCTTGAAGCTGTGATTATGTAACATTAAGACGGTCTTAAACTGCTGTTAAATTGCTCTTAAGAAATAAATATTTCAAGGGGCAGGGTTCTTTTGGAAGGCTAGGATTTGTCCCAATGTGCAATTGAAGGTACTTGTGCAGCTAATTCGCCTTGGCACTTTCTCTCTGAGGTGAATTTGTGTTGACAGACGGCCCAATTATCCAGTGTCAGAGCCAAACGCCATTATAGGCCTTGCTCAATCGCTTTTCTTCTGGAGATAGTTACCGTTGATCTCGCTGCAGCCTGACTGCTGCTTAAATGGGTGTTTTCCCAACCTTAGGAGAAACTGAGGCTGAGCACTGAAGTCTTCATTGGCTTAGTTATTGCTCAGTGCACATTTGATTTATTTGCATGAAATGTCTGAACTGTGTGTCTATGCATTGCATACTTTTGTGGGACACAAATATCCTGGCCAGTTGCTGCACTTAAATGATTGCAAATGAGGACTAGAGCTGTCAAGCTGGAAAATGACAAAAATAATAATAAAAAGAATCATAAAAGTGGTATACTCTATATGACTGAAACACTACATTCCAAGCATATATTAATGCCTAATTTTGCACGACCATATTTTACATCCCTTAATCATATCCAATACCTAAACTTAACAACTACCTTACTAACTATTAATAAGCAGTAATTAGGAGTTTGAGTCAAAAGTCATAGTTAATAGTACTAGTTAATAGTGAGAATTGGACCCTAATCTAGAGTGAGGCCAATCATTCTTCTGACATGGATATTCTCAATTACCTGGTTGATCCAGTTCACATAACAAAATAAGTTAATTTCACTGACTCAATGATCCAGTCTAAAGATTTTAGTCTGTTCATCACATTAAGGTAATGTAAAACACTTTAAATATAGTGGAAGAGTGGTACGGACCACGTTTGTGATACTTTTGCACTTTTGAGTTCTGTGTGCCATTTTTGAAGCTTGAAAGCCTTGCTGCCCTTTCATTGTAATAGCACAGAGATACATTTTTCAAAATGTGTCATTTGTTTTCTCTCTCTCTCAAAAAAAAAAGAAGGTTATATGAGTTTGGAATGTCATGAAAGTAATTACATTTAACAATTTTGCATGAACTATCACTTCAAGAAATAATTATAGATTAAACCAATCTCTGCTGATAAAACGTGACTCGTGTTGTTATCTTTTGTACAGGCCTACCAGTCTAGACTTGCACAAGTACTACCACACAGAAAACGATGATGAAAACCCATTTATCTGTTCTCAACCACGGGAGAATGGCATGCGCCTGTGCACCTCCATCCCCACACTCCATGAAGAGGGCCGACAGTGCCAGCTGGACATGGCAGCTTACAATAGCACAGACAACACCACCTGCGTCAACTGGAACAAGTATTACACCAACTGTTCTGCTGGAGAGGTCAATCCCTTCAAGGGGGCCATAAACTTTGACAACATTGGTTATGCCTGGATTGCCATCTTTCAGGTCTGTCATATGTCTTCTTTTATTGATGATGCTATGAAGACTTATACAAATACCTATAAAAACACTTACAAATGCCTTAATATGACAGTTGAGTCAGGTTGTACAATATATTGTTACCATATTGGTTGTAATCCGGTATTAGAGATTCGATACTGAATATGTAATTGTGCTCATTTTTCCATTTATATTACCACTGACATCATCTAATGCTCAAATTAGTCTCTAAAACACATATAATTTAATAACACTGTTAAAATATAATCTTTAGCAAAAGTGAATGGCCATTTTTTTCATACTGCACTGTACATTATAATGCTGTGATTCCTAATCACTTGTAGCATTTAAAACTATTCCATTGATTTATTTACTGATTTATTTGATTTTCACTAAAAAGTAAAGAATTTTAATAGCAGCCAAAAGATGCAAATTATTATTAGGCTCATCGGCCAATAGCAGTGCTTTCCTACAATTTACAGTTTAATGTAAAGATATGGCTTCATGCAGCCACCAAAATCTGAGGCACTTTGATCCAACTGTGACATATGTAATTCACTGATTAATCCAAACTGAGACTAAATTTACTATCTTGAACCCAAATGTGCTTACCTCAGTTTCCCTGACCGTTCAGTGATATTTTAAACGCTTGACACTCTTTAAATATTAAAGCTTATTTGCCCTGGGATTTTAGATTAGCTCTTTTAGAGTCTGGCTTGAAGACAATTGCAGGGATCAGCGGTCTGTATTAATTTTTTGTGCGTTTTTTTTATCACAGAAGGTTGATAAGGTTTTAATTATTCTACATCTGACTGTATGAGCCCACTGATTCTAATCTCAAATTGAATTAAACGTTCACTTCTCATGTTTACAACACATCAAAATAGAAATCTATTAAATATTTAGAAGACTGTCATGTACTGAACTGTGGAATGGCCCGATGACTTAATTTTCCTTTTGCAAGCGGCCAATTCTGTGGCTAGGCGCTTAATTTTTAGTATCTAAAAAATGAATTAGCTGTCTGACAGCCCTTCATCCTGCTAGCACACCCAATTGCCCTGTAAATAGCGAGCAAAGTGCCTTTCCTTTCCGGTTTTGCCTTTCCCTGTTTCTCCCTAATCTGTGACAGATTAATCAAAGGGAATGAAGAGTGCATGCTGGGTAAGGTGCCCCCCCGAGCAAAATATATCTGTATTGGCGACCTAATCATGCATGCTACAGAAAGTACAGAGTACAGAAACGAAAACTGATCATGGGAGCAAATAATCAGAGATTATTTATGCTTTTAGTTTGCATGTCACTGTATTGAAATGAGGCACCTACCAATGCTTTTTTCACACTTGAGGTTGATAATCGGTATCTAGAGTTCGAGTAAAAATAGTTTTATATAAAAATAATGTATTTTATAAACTGCCTCTCATGTGAATAAACTGCATAAGCTTCACTGAATCACTTTTGTTCTTTCCTGTAGGTTATTACTCTGGAGGGCTGGGTGGACATCATGTACTTTGTTATGGATTCACACTCCTTCTACAACTTCATCTACTTCATCCTCCTGATAATAGTGAGTGACTTTGGGCTGAGCTGGGCAGACCAGGACACATTTATGAGAGTGATACCTGACCAGGCAGACTACCCTATACTGTCTCTGGTGTAACTGTGTGCGTCAGACAAACTTAGACAGCTCACTAGACAAAGACGAGAGAAAGTAGTTGCAGTTGTATATGTCTATGACATGTAATGAATCATGTTTTGTTTAAGCCTAGCTAATGGATTGTGATGGTAATGGAGACACTACTGTTTAAATATGTACATGATAGGCATTTAGGGGTATTTAAAAGGAAAATTCACCAAAAAATGAAAATTCTGACATCGTTTACTCACCCTCATGTCTATCCAAACATGTACGAATTCCTTCTACAGAACACAAAAGAAAAGATTTTGAAGAATGTTGGTGAGCAAAACTTGTCTGACTACCATTGTATGGACAAAAAACACTGAAACATTTCTCAAAATGTTTTTTTCTTGTGTTACACAGAAGAAAGTAAGTCTTTGGCGTTGTTCTGAACTTCTAATCTGTTAATTTCAAATCCTGTTAGCATAGAAAATAACCATTGATTTTATACTTGCTATATTTGTCATGCCATCCTTTCTCGTTGTTACAGTAACAATGTTGTTAATGAGCAGTGAAGCTCTCTCCGTTCATGGTCTACTCCACTCCCTCCACTGTTTTTCAGGTGGGCTCGTTCTTCATGATCAACCTTTGTCTAGTTGTCATAGCGACGCAGTTCTCTGAGACCAAGCAACGGGAGAGTCAGCTTATGAAGGAGCAGAGAGTGCGCTTCAGGTCCAACGCCAGCACGCTGAATAGCTTCTCTGAGCCAGGAAGCTGCTATGATGAGCTGCTCAAGTACCTGGTCCACATTATCCGCAAAGGCATCCGACAAATCTGCCACCTCATCCGGGTCGCCGGTCGTAGGGCAGGGCTGCGGATATGCGCTTCTCCACCGCTGGAACCGCCCCCTACGAAAAGACGTCGGCAGAAGCAGCGCCAGGGATCCGTCCGACACGTCATGCACCATCATCACCATCACCTCCACCATCACTACCATCTGGGCAATGGAAGTGTCCGAACCGATGGGGGCAGAGAGGTGGACAACGGTTCCCAGAGTGGCAATGTCAACAGCTCTGGGCGTCTTATGCTACCGGTCATTATGCCTCAGCAGGAGCCCTTTTGTGGGTCTCTGGTCCCAAGCTGTGCAGAATCTATGCATAGTGTTTATCAGGTTGCGGGCCACCTTGAACCGCTGCGCTTTGGCCCCTCACCTTCTCCCACGGTGCTCCAGTCTTATAAGAGGAACTCAGTGCCATTTGCAGCTCCAGTACACAAGAACTACCCCACGTTACAGTCATCTCTGGCCTTAGAGCAGCTCAGACAGAGAATCCTGGAGCCAGGAGGAAGCAGTTGTACTGCTAATGTCCTTACCAACCTAAACATACCCCCAACTCCCATCAACACCTCACAGTGCCTGGTGGAGACACAAGGTCCTCCTGGTAAATGGATTTTAAATGGAATTACTTGAGCTGAATGTGCAACACACATGAGTTTAGAGTAAGACTGGGCGGTATGGACAAAAAGCACTCTATGAGTAATTTAATATTTTATTCAAATTATGATCATGGTAATATGGTATAATATAATTTGCTGGAAATTCAACCCTGAGATGTCTATTCGATAATCTAGTTTGAAACTTAAAATGAAAGTATTTAATTTTTCTCATAAAAAAAAAAATATATATATAAAAAAAATATTAAAAGCAAATCAATAAGTTTGGCATCAGGGCAAAAACAGTCGTGTTGTCTCTCAACCTTTCATCCTTTGATGTGATCTACATAGTTTTGCAATTTTCAGTTATTAAAGCAAATTAAAATGTGTAATAAATGAATTAAAAAAAAGCAATTCAAGAAAATTAAAGTGTGTCTAGAAATTATGATTATATGTTATGTGATTCTTTAAAAATAAATACATATATTTTTAAATATTTTGTTTTGCCAGAATTGATGAAAATTGAAAAACAATAAACCAACCATAAACAAAAACCATAAAAAAAAAAACTGATCTGCAGTGGTACTTACTGTTACAATACACCTTACGTTATTTTATTTGATGTGCATATTTTTGCAGATTCCAACTATTATATCAAATGAAGTGTTTTTATTTTAAATTTTAACATTGCAAATTAACATTATTTCAATGTTAAAATTAGCAATAGATAGATAGATAGATAGATAGATAGATAGATAGATAGATAGATAGATAGATAGATAGATAGATAGATAGATAGATAGATAGATAGATAGATAGATAGATAGATAGATAGACATCTGTCTATGCATTTCTTTTTTTTCTGATGTATTTCTGTCTTATACATTTCAGGCAAGATCATCTGCAAGGATGCCCTCATGAATAGCAGTGGCCCAAACTTAGAAACCACTTTGACCTTTGACCCTGAGACGTGTCCGTATTGTGCCAAATCGATGGGAAATGACTCAGAGGGAATGGATGGGAATGAGACGGCAGACTCTGACAGTGAGGGCGTGTATGAGTTCACACAGGATGCCCATTATCGGGACAGCAGAGATCCCAACAAAAAGAAGTTTGCATTAGGAGCTCGAGCAGCAAAGGTGGTCCATTTCTGGAGGCTGGTGTGCGACACTTTCCGTAAGATCGTGGACAGCAAGTATTTCGGACGAGGAATAATGATCGCCATTCTCATTAACACACTAAGCATGGGCATCGAGTTTCATGACCAGGTTAGTGCATATCTCTATGCTGTTCTCTGATATCTGGAAACCCTCAAGATAAAATTATGTTTTTGCCTCTATTTTAATTCCAAGTAATTGCATCTTTATATATCACTACATCATACAGTACCTTTATATATCACTGCTTCATACGTCAAAATTATTGCTACTTTATCTCACAATTGTCATAATTTCTCGTAACTATCTTAATATCTCACAATTGTGTATTTAAATGTAATTGTGCTTGTAAATCTAATAAATCGGACTTTATACACTACTGTTCAAACGTTTGGGGTCAGTGCGATTTTTGTTTTAAATAATATTTTTACTCAGCAAGGATGCATTAAATATATCAAAAGTAGACAGTAAAGACATTTGTAATGCTACAAAATATTTCTATTTTAAATAAATGCTTTTCTATTGAACTTTCCATTCATCAAAAAATCATGAAAAACATTTTTTATCTTGGTTTTCTAAAAAAAAATCAACTATTTTTAACATTGATAATAATAAGATCAGCAAATCAGCATATTAAAATGATTTTTGAAGGATCATGTGACACTAAAGACGGGAGTAATGGCTGCGGAAAATTCAGCTTTATTGAAATATATAAAAATATATTAACGTAGGAAGCTTAAAAAAAAAAAAAATTGTAATGTTATTTCACAATATTCATGTTTTTACTGTATTTTTGATCAAATAAATACAGCCTTGTTGAGCATAAGAGACTTCTTTCAAAAACTTTATAACCAATCTTACCGACCCCCTAACTTTTGAACATAGTGTATGTCATATTTATATTTTTTCAACACATAATATACCACTCTGCCCCAACTGCCCTTTTCTGCAGTATTACGGAATGCAAGACTTTCTGTATGCAGCATGTTTTTGTTGTTTAGCATTGTAGGGGTAATTCACCATACTAGAGAATGAGCACGAGTCTGAGGGCTGCACTGAAGAAAAAGGGCAACTGGCACCCATCTGAAATTCATTGTGCTGTGTTTACACAGTGTGCTCGCATGCCTGAGTCTTCCAGATCCTTTGGAGAGCAACACCACGGTTCATGCCCCCCTCGCTCGTGATTGAAGTCATAACTCAGGGCTTTGACATGAACAACTAGGAAAATTATCAGTATTTTATGAGACATTGCAACTTTGAAGGATGATAAAGTGACATAGAGTTTTGTATTTTTCACAGAAAATGGTTGATTCTCAGACAAGAAAACAACATTTATCATCACTGACTCTGATTAGAATGATTTATTCTGGTAATTTGAGAGTTATTCAAAAAAATATGAAATAAATGGGAGCGTCTGCTGGCATCCAGGAGCGAATATGCAGGCAATGTAAGAATTTTTGGTTCTCTACCTCGTGAACTCAAGTGACCACCCTACCAAACGTGAATGTGTTTGATCAGATATAGAGTCATCACATGAATTCACTGGATGAAATTTTGGGGGCACCAAGCGGGAGCAACGTTTCTCATTTGTTCCCCCTGACTTTGACCCTGGATGGAGGTAAACTACTATTCAAAAGTTTTGAGTCAGAGAGACTGCATTTATTTGACCACAAATACAGTAAAAGCAGTAATATTTTCAGCAGCCACTACCCCAGTCTTCAGTGTCACATGATCCTTCAGAAATCGTTTTAATATGCTGATTTGGTACTCAAACATTTCTTATTGTTAATAATACTGAAAATAGCTGCGTTGTTTAATATGTTTTTGTGAGAATGATTTTTTTCAGGATTCTTAGACGAATAGTAAGTTAAAAAAACAGCTTCTATTTTAAATAGATATTTTTTGTAACATTATAAATGTTTTTACTGATCAGTGTAATGCTTACTTGCTGAATAAAATGATTCCTTTCTTAAAATAAAAAACGGTAATGTACAGTATATTTTAGCGTGCGAGTATTGTGGACCTGGAACGGAAATGGGATCTAGTGCTTTCCATTGTCTACTTGTCTCCTTCGTTGTTTGCCGTAGTCTGAAAGAAGCTAGCGCACACTCACAGACAAACAACAACACACGGATGGCATTCCTCTCCCCCTCAGGACTTCTGCTTCTTTTGTCTCTCCTCTCGTTTTGTTCCCTGTAAACTCCCGGGGAATTCTGGCAGTGAACGTCGTCTTTACGGCGCAGTCCATCTGGAGAATTGGAGACTGAGATAGAGCAAGAATTTGGATGCATAAGGTCACTTGGGTTTTCTGATCCCCATAAAACTTCCAATCTGGCTAATTGCATCTGTTCATTCCTGAAGCTTCTATTGCCTATTGTCTTTCATACTTGTCTGTGCTCCTCTCTTCCAATCTCTGACATCCTGCATTACTTTTTAAACCCACTTTGGAATGAAGAAGAAGCTCTCGATTGCAACAATTCTAGCTTTGTTTGCCAATCCTGGGCATGAAATGTTGCTAGTTGGGTTCGAAGCATTATTAAATGCTGTGTTGTCCAGTTTTGTTATTCCATTGTGCGGTACAGATGGAAAAATCACACATTGCTGGATAAAGTTAAGATCAAGTGGAGTTTCACAGAATGTAGCCAAAGGGGGGAATATGTGAATGACTGAGAAAAACAGGCAGAAGAGGTTTTGCTACATTGATCTGAGCAGTGTTCTGTGCAGCCTCCTTCCAGACCCCGCTCTGTGTTTCTTGGAGAGGAGACATGTTGATCGCTTGATCTTACGCATGAAAACCACACAAAACTTGACCACATGGCAGCTATTTACAGAGCTGAAGTGTGTGCTTTTTATTTTAGAGGTTAAAAATAAATCCACAGGCACATCTCCATCTCTCTTTTCCATTAGATTTCACATTCTACCTTTAGCCCAAGTTGTTCAAAAGCTCCTCAGCCCATTCTGTTTCGTTTAGTTCTTGGCGTTGCTGCTTTTTCCCTTCCATTTCGAGCAATATATCTGTCAACTGTTTTATCCAAAAAGGGATATTTGCCTCCCGTAATATTGCACCCATACAACCAGGGCCTAAAGCGCCAAAGCGCCAAATGTGAATAAAATTCGGTGTTGGTGAGTATATGAAACGATGCCAGTTGACGGTAATATTTTTATGCATTTTATGCAATGTTGTCGGAACATGAACGTAAACAAATTTGAACGACGGTCAGGACAGTTGACGGGCAAGTGCTGCATCGTCCCGAAAGTTTAAGCCTTGCCAATTTAAATATTCAAGCGCAAGAAGACGTGAAAGGGAACTCAATTCGCTACTCGCTGTGTGGGAAGTTTTATGTGCGCAAACATTCGAAACACGTCTAGAAATCTGCATCAGACAGTGCGCGAATACTGAATTGAACCCTTTCACTTCGTCTTGCGCTTGAAAATGCCCGTATTGGCGAGGATCCTTGTTAACATATAGTCAGTTATGTCTTAAGTGAACATGAACAGTTGAGAAAAAAAACATGTTTCAGTATTTTGGATCTGTGCATTAGCTCTTAAAGTGACAGCAGCCTAATATACCTGCTGCCATCTGTCCTTAATGTAAATCAAACAACAAAAGGCAAAGAAAAATTACTCACTGCTCTTGACTGAAAAACTTGACTTGACTTGCAAAAACTTTCATGGCTGGTTAAAAAAATATTTATGGCCGGTACATTTTCTTAAGCCACTGGCTATTGGAAGTAGGGTGGCCATTTCCATAACACCAAAAAGGAGGACACTTTGCGGCATTTAGTGAGGCAAGAATAATTGCATAGGACTCTGGTGTACTCGCAACTACAATACAATTTTGTCCATCATATCGATGGTATGTGATTCGGAAATAGCCTACTCTATTTATTGCCAGACAATTTGATTGACGATATATCTTGATGTAGACATATGTGTAACAGAAGAGGCAAAAAAGTTAAATAATGAATGCGAAAAATAAATAAATACACATTTCAGTTCTTAACAAAGAAGTTCACCCTCTGCAGCAGCTCAGGCGACAACAGCACCTCTAGGGTCATCATGGCCAAATTCGTGTTCTTTTGTCCATTCCGGATTAAATGAGGTCTGACGTTTTGGCATGTTAATGTTATGATATGACGTAGCCAGCACATGGACTTGTTTACAGTTTTAACCAATGATATATCAGATATTTATTTGACACCGCTTTCAGCCAATCATTTGTTTGACCAGAGATCTTGCGGCATTAGACGCTATGCTGCTGTGCCCCATTAAAGATTCTTTAGCCGATTCAGCGCAACTCCAAAAAGGAGGACAAATGAGTGTCCGGACACCGGACAGGGGGCTTAAAATCTGGACTGTCCGGCCAAAATCCGGACGTATGGCCACCCTAATTGGCAGCTGTGGCAATAAGTAGTGATGTGATTATCCCTTCTCTGAATATGAAATGTTGTGCCTCATAGGAATATTGCTCTGAATTTCCTCTGTTTGGAATATTGACAGATTTCAAACATTTTCAACTTCTCAACCCCATGTTGTGGTGTAGGAGATGCTACAGTATGTGTCACGTACCATGCTTATCTATACCCTGTTTTCCAGCTCAGGTATCTTGTTGACATACTTGTAGGTGAACTTTTTTAAGCTCTTAATCTTACATGCGCTATGAATTCATTTAAGTTTCCCTGCGGACTGGCGGTGCAGGTCTGGCTCATAGTTTAGAGAGGAGGATGTTACTGTCTTATCCCTCACCCTGTGTTATACATGAATAAAGAACTGTGCCTTCATTCAGGGACACGAATATTTAGCATCATAAGAAAATTCCACACAATTCCAAGCCACTCATTAACCCAGTACACAATCTCAACAAGCATCTCTGCTGGGAATCTCTCTCTCTCTCTCTCTCTATGTGTCTTTCAACCTCTTCCTCCCACGCTGCCCCTTTTCTTCCTTTCCCTTCCTGATGTGCTATTGGGGCATAATGGTTATTGTTGCTCTGGCTATGAAAGTTAATGAATACAGAGGGTGGCTTGCTTTGTTTCAGGACTTGCCCTGGGACTTCACACAATCTTTGTAATGATAGTTTGGCCTAGTTATTATTGCAAATACAGCAATGAGCTCCTATCCTCAGATCAGAGCACATATGTGGGTGTTTAACTGCATGGGTTTAACCAAATGCGAAAATTATCAATAATTTGTCTTAGGGAAAAATTAAATATATGAGCCCTTTGCGATATGCAACCCCAACTTCCTGTCTCAATAGAAAATGTTGTGGGGTCTTTAAAATGTCAGTATTTTGTCCACTGCACATCCGCCTCAAGCATTTATTTACTTATTTATCTTACTTCGTTGTTTTAGGCTATTCAAACCGTTATGTGGTGAACATGTGGTGAACTTTTAGCTTGTCTAAAAGCCATTTGAGCCATAATGAGGTTTACATAATGAGAGGAAATGAGACCAGCTAGTTTATGCTTCAATGAAACGATCTCAACTGCTCGTCATGGGTTTAAATTATTTCGAACAATTTCTGTTTCACTGGATGTAAAGCATGTACTCGTCATTGTTGGTAATGAGGAAACACATATCTCATACTTGGGAAGTGGCCACCACAGTGGTGCTTTTGCCAAGGGAAGGTTTTTTTTATTTTTTATTTTTTTTATATGAGCACTGTAAAGCTTTCCTCAGAAGAGAACAACCTCTTCTGCTTCCACCAGTGACAACTGAAAACAATGACCCATCAGGGGGTCTCTAAGGCTACGTTCTTACCGCAAGTCTTAGTGGTCCATTCTGATCATATCTGATTATTATTATTTATTTATTTCACATTATGTTTTTTAAATGTGGCCAATATCAGATTCGAGTGTGAACGGGTCACGATCCTGAATTGAACCACATCCGCAAAAGAACAATGACAAAGTCGGCACGCAGCACAGAATTATGCAGTAAACACAGAGGTTATACTGAAGTCAGCATTTACATGTTCATTTATAAGCTGATGTGCCACAGGTGAAAAGGAGGAAGCAGACAAGGATGAGGAGAGCAATGTTTTTCTCATACAGTTTTTCCAAGTTTTGCTGTCACTGTAATACTTCTGAGTATATCAGCTCACCATCCCTCCACTGACTAACTTTGCTGCCGTCTTCTATATTCACAAAGTGACCGAAGAACAACTAGTAGGTCAAATCTTTTATAGTAACTCCCATCAGTGGAGAATTGTGACTAATGTTGATCTATAGAGCGATGTAAAAGTCACATGAATTCCGATGACTGTTCAGACTTAGGTCACTTTTCAAAACATCGGACTTGTATGTGATTTAGGACCATGGAAGTGTCTCAAATCAGAATAGAAAAGATCAGATTACATGTGGTTTCTGCTGTTCACACTGTTATAAAAAAAAAAAAGACTGTTGTGTGTGCACCCTAGCTTATATATACATACCTGTATGTTTCCCATGGCACAGTGCTTTGTTTATTGGAGCTGTATAATTAGATAAAGGGACAGTGATCTCGCGTTTGCTATGTGCTGGAATGAGCAGCAGCTGATAGCGGAGTGCAGCTGGTGAGATATGGCCCTTTAAGAGCAGTTCATCTGAAGAGGGGTCTGAAGTTCAGGCTTGTCCGAGCTCCCTGTCTGGATGTTTCACACCAACACCGTCTTAACATAGTATTTTTGAACCCTTTAAAGGGATAGTTCACTTTGAAATTAATTTTTTATATGTTTTAGCTTACCTCAAGGGCATCCAAGATGTAGGTGTCTTTGTTTCCGAAGTAGTTTCAATTTTGATATTTTTAGGTCAAACCGTTCTTGTCTGTCAGTCATATAATGCAGGTCGATGGTCACTGTCTCAAAACCCAAGCACAGAGTCCAAATTAAAACAATTCCCCATCGTCCAAATTAAACAATTCCCCATCGTAAGTACACATTGATGGCCTAAGACACGAAACGAGCGGTTTGTGTGAGAAAACGAACAGTATTTATATCGTTGTTATCTCTTGAACACAGCACACGTCCAAATGATCTGACGGCGCGGGCGGGTATAGAAATATAAATAGATGTCGCCTTGGCTACGGTTTCGTTCCAATGAACTGCAGTAGCGAAGGCGACATCTAGTGTATACATCTATACCCGCCCGCGGGCGGGTATAGATGTATACACTAGATGTCGCTTGGCTACGGTTTCGTTCCAATGAACTGCAGTAGCCAAGGCGACATCTATTTATATATCTATACCCGCCCGCGCCGTCAGATCATTTGGACGTGTGCTGTGTTCAAGAGATAACAACGATATAAATACTGTTCGTTTTCTCACACAAACCGCTCGTTTCGTGTCTTAGGCCATCAATGTATACTTACGATGGGGAATTGTTTAATTTGGACGATGGGGAATTGTTTTAATTTGGACTTTGTGCTTGTGTTTTGAGACAGTGACCATCGACCTGCATTATATGACTGACAGACAAGAACGGTTTGACCTAAAAATATCAAAATTGAAACTACTGCGGAAAAAAAGACACCTACATCTTGGATGCCCTTGAGGTAAGCTAAACCATACCAAAATTTTATTTCAAAGTGAACTATCCCTTTAAAGGAATAGTTCTGCCATCATTTACTCACGCTCAAGTTGTTTCAAACCTGTATGAATTTCTTTCTTCTAAACAAATATATATATATATATATTGAAGAATGTTGGTAACCAAACAGTTGATGTACCCCATTGACTTCCATAGTATTTTTTTCCTACTATGGAAGTCAATGGGGTACATTAAAGGGTTAGTTCACCCAAAAATGAAAATTCTGTCAGTAATTACTCACCCTCATGTTGTTCCAACCCCGTAAGACCTTCGTTCATCTTCGGAACACAAATTAAGATATTTTTGATTAAATCTGAGAGCTGGCTCACTGAGAGCGTAGCGCGTCTGTGTTGCACGTCACCACTACGTGAAAAGACTCGAGGCCCAGAGAGAAGGAAATGAAAAGTGGAATAAAGTCGTTATTTTTGTTTGTTTTTGCGCACAAAAAGTATTATCGTCGCTTTATAAACTTAAGATTGAGCAACTGGAGTCACTTGGACTATATTAACGATGTCTTTAATACATTTTCTGGGCCAGCAAGTTATAGTGTCTTAGAAGCCTATGGAGGAGTGATCCAGCACTCAGATTTAATCAAAAATATCTTAATTTGTGTTCCGAAGATGAACGAAGGTCTTACGGGGTTGGAACAACATGAGGGTGAGTAATTACTGACAGAATTTTCATTTTTGGGTGAACTAACCCTTTAACTGTCTGGTTACCGATATTCTTGAAGTGAACTATTCCTTTAAGTAAAATAATACACATTAGGCTCAAAATATCCTTTATTTTTTTATGAAGCTCCTAAGAGGACATGGTGATGGAAAAAAATATGAGATGGAAGGGAAAATGATATTTCAATATATTAACCGCAAAAGTTTTATGAGCGATCACAACATTTCTCGGGGGAAAACTCGGGGTGCATCGATTTTGATTGCTCACTTGATTGCTTTTTTTTTTTTTTTTTTAACTACTACTATCACCATGTCCCTCTAAAGGGGCTACATAATTTTTTAGATGGAAAGTATACATGGAAAGTATAAAACGGAGAGAAAAAAGTAACGTCTAATGTTTCGTGAATCAAAACCTTTCAAAGAGTTCAGCGTTAGTCTTCAGCCTTGCCATTCCCGGAAAAATCACTCCTGCAGAGACTGGTGTGTGATGTACTCTTCCCACAAGTGGTCCTGATTTGAACTGAAGGGCCTCACCCAGTGAAGAGTCCAAGTGCAAGCTCCTGCTGGGTAGACTGTGCCCAACCCTCGGCTGCTCAGATCCAGAATCAGCTAAAAAAAGAAAAAAGAAAAACTGCTGGCTTTCTTCCCTACCTCTGTGAAACACCACAAATAGCCCCACACTTCATCATCGTGCTCCACGGACCACTTCTAAATCTGATTAGATTACATTTAATTCTATTAGCTAATATAGATGTTATTTTTCATTTCATGCACAGTATGTAATTGTATTTTTTCCTCATTACTTTGCGGAAACAATCATCTCAGTAAAACAATTAGAGTGGCTACATAGTTTTTTGTCATCATTTAAAGCTCTGAAGTTCGGTGACCTGTCTAAATGTCTCTCTCTTAAAATCACTGTTAGTTTTCATAGGCAAATAGTTGCGTGCTTGGGGATGTTGTGTTTTGTTTTCAGGCGTTTAAGACTCTGTTCATTAAACCCAGCTAGCTGTGATGTTTCAAGAATGTGTTATGCGTGCTGGGTCTCTTGCCCAGTCTCATTTTTACAATCAAAAAAAAAAAAAAAAAAAAACCCAAGCGAAATATGAACCGGCCCATATGTCTCTCCTTCAATTCACCCCTGCCTCATAAAAATAAATAAATAAAATCTTTTTTTCTCTGCATACCGAACTATCAACTACATCAATTACACCAGGGAATCTGCTGTTCTTTCTTTTTAGTTCACCTGCATCTGAAGTTTAAGTTCAGCTTCCAGTCATTCGAGACAATGTGCTCTGATAAAACAAATGAACAATGAGAAACTTAGTGTTTATGATGTCAAAAAGTTAATCCCCACATTTGTTTAACTAGCACAGTCTGCACCGTATTCTATTAGGAAATATGAGGCCATGAAAGTGTGAGTCTGTGTTCTGTTTAATTAAATGAGATCAAAATATGGCTCAGGCCCTTGAGAAGTTGAGAAGATTCGTATGTTTTTAGAATATATTTTTCTTATGTAACTTCTTATTTTCAAATGCTTTGCGAGTTTTTGTATCAAATAGCCAGGCAGACCGAAGAGTGACACGTCTGGAGATCTGTAGTCTGTAGCTGTTTCGGATGGTCTATAGAGATACATGCATTGAGACAACCTCTAACAAATGCATTTCCATTTTCTTGCATTTTGCAATATCTTCGAAGTGTATTTTGTGTTTTTTCAGATGCACCGATGTATTAGCCACCGATTTTTTGATAAATGAAAAAGGCAGATATTAAAAAACGATTATTGCATAATCCAGTGTTTTTTTCTCTGGGTAAAATAATTAAATGCTTGCCTAAACAAAATGAAATCTGTACAAAATATAGATTGTACAGTTTAGTGGGGAAAAAGTAGCCAATCTTTTGCTGAAGTAGCAACATATATATTTGATATATAAAGTTACATCACTGGAATTATTTGTTAATGAGTTAATGTTGATATTTGATTGCAAAAAATAACCTCTGAAGGTTGTCATGTTGTCTTATGTTTTTTTGTTTCATGCTTTTGTGCCTCTCTTATAATGCTGGCCTGTTGTATGTTAAATGGATCCAATACATGTTCATTGAAAATTATTTGATGCAGTAATAAATTAGATACTATAACTTAATGCATGTGTTTTTGAACTTTGCTCATTAAAACATGATCAAAATGGTCTTTATCGACTTTGGACATCATTTACTACTCTTCCCCTCATTCATTTTTTTAAATCACAGTAGACATAAACTTTCTTAGCACTCCAATTACAAAAGAATGTGTTTTCTAATTAGTTTTTTGTAAAAAGTGTATTGGGTCGCTAGCGACCCGAGGAATGTGATAGTGTTCGTATATTTTTTCTGCACAACAATAATTGATAAGTGCAATGCACCTTCTTAAAGGTGGCAATGTCTTATATCATAATTACCGCAGGTATAAAACAAAAGAATACACAAGTATAATCAGCAAAACTTGAAATGGCTCAACTATTTACTGTAGAGCGAGTACTGTACGCAATCAAATATTAGTCTCGCTGTCACTTGATGGTGGATCTGGTGAAGAAGCTGTCAGCGATCAAACTATTAATTTTAAAAACATTGAAAGCGATAGTTTAAAGAATATGCTTGAGATCGCAGATATGAGCCAGATGTTTAATATATTGGGGAAATGAGCTCTGACGATGACAGTAATGATGGCTAAAACATCTGCTTAAAATGATCCCTTCCCAGAAGGAAACGAAATATGGTTTATTTTATTCTTTTGAAATTATTATTATATAATTATCAGGAGAGCTTTATACTTTTACGGCAGTTAGAGGTTCATCCGTGTTAGATATAGATCAGGGTCACTAAAAACCTAAATATGTAATGATGATTGGTGAAACACTTGTGCATTTAAGAGTTAATGACAACAGTTCAAAAAATGTATGACATGATGTGACCTTCGCAACTGTACTGATATGGCACATCTCTGTGATAGTCTGGGTTTTTATCTTCTTCTCTCTCTTTTTTTCTTTTTCAGCCTGACGAGTTGACAAATGCTCTGGAAATCAGTAATATCGTCTTCACCAGTTTGTTTGCCCTGGAGATGCTCCTAAAAATGCTGGTCTACGGTCCATTCGGCTACATCAAGAACCCTTACAATATCTTTGACGGCATTATTGTAGTAATCAGGTATACATCATCATCCTCATTCCTTCCTTGGAACTTTTAAATGTGTTACAATAATAACGCTGCCTGCATCACTGTTTATTGATGTTCATCTTCATTTCTGAAAATGCACACTGGCAGTGTGTTATATCACAACAGTGACAGCCAGACAGAATGCAGCTATTATGGAATGATGGGACATCTGTTGCCTGTTCAGTCTGATGACTGTCAGCTGTCTTGATGAATGCTGCAATTTCACGCCCATTCATTCACAATTGCCATAAATTAGCATATACTAAGACTTCTCAACAAGCAAAAGATTTGGCATGGTACGATGTTATGATGGTTTCTTGCATTTATTATTGCTCATCATGTTGCATAGACACAGTCACCAACACGCACTATTCTGGGGGCGTGGTTTAACTTGTGTGGGGGGGGGGGGACTGGTTACCATAGTAACGCAATCATCCTTTGATGGTAAAACAAGCAGCAAATATGTAACAAGCACAAAATAAGCAGCTTTTTTTAAATGAACAAAAATGATGAAACATCAAATATTAGTTAATTATTTTATAGAAAGTAAAATAATAATTGAAATGAATGAATGGAATCCAGTCTGATGGAATTCAGTGTCCTCCACACAAATGTGATGTGTTGTGAATCTGCATACCGTTCAAAAGGTTTGGGTCGGTAAGTTTTTTTTCTTTTTCTCTCTTAAGTCTCTTACGCTCACCTAGGCTGCATTTATTTGACCAAACATAGTCAAAACAGTAATATTATTACAGTTTAAAATACATGTTTTCTATTTATATTGTCACGTGATCCTTCAGAAATCATTCTAATATGCTGATTTGGTGCCCAAGCAACAGTACAGCGCTGCTTAATATATATATTTTTTTTTTTTGTGGAAACCATGACGTTTTTGGTGAATAAAAAAGTTCAAAAGAACAGCATGTACTGGAAAAATATATATATATTTTTTAAACCGTATAAAGACTTTGCTGTCACTTTTACTATCAATTTAACGCATCAAAAAATTCTGCAGTAACTTTACATAAAATAAAATTGTCATTCTGCTTTATTTAAGCCAATATTCACTATTTGAGATAGCTTCTTATATTCAAATAGCTGGTGGCATTTTTTGCTTACTTTGAAATGCAGCAAACTGCGCTAACACCGCACCAAAACACGTTGGATTGTTTTTCTTTCAAGAAATAACCCAATCTATTGGATTTCTCCCCTCAGAAGGGTAACTGTGGTAGTCGGGATATGTTTAAGCATTGTCCTTCTTATGCATTCTGCCAGATAGTCAGATCTGTGTGTTTATATGTGTTGACAGCGTCTGGGAAATTGTTGGTCAGCAGGGAGGAGGTTTATCGGTGCTGCGGACCTTCAGACTCATGCGGGTGTTGAAGTTGGTTCGCTTCATGCCCGCCCTACAGAGGCAGCTGGTGGTCCTGATGAAGACCATGGACAACGTGGCCACCTTCTGCATGCTGCTTATGCTTTTCATATTCATTTTCAGGCAAGATGAGAGATAATTTTGTGCAGTTTGAATGTACTGTATTCTGTCAATTTATTTTTCCTTTAACTGTGTTTTTTTTATTGTTTTACAGTATTCTAGGCATGCACCTGTTTGGATGTAAATTCGGCTCTGAGAGAGATGGAGACACTCTTCCTGACCGCAAGAACTTTGACTCTTTGCTGTGGGCCATTGTTACAGTTTTTCAGGCAAGATTCTTGCATTTTACACAAACTGCTATTCCAATCAGGCAACTTGAGTGATCCAATCATAAGTGGACATCACTAAATACAGATCCGACATGTTTTGTGATCCCAAATAATTATGGTCAAATGAAGCACATTTCAAACAAACACATGTACATGTTCAAAATGTTGGAGTCAGTATTTTTTTGTTAGAAATTAATTTTTTTATTAAGCAATGATGCATTAAATTGATCAAAAATGACAGTTAATATATTTATAGGTAACGCTTTATCCATTAAGGCTCCATTTGTTTACATTAGTTAACATCAACTACCCATACACAATTATTGTTAAAAAAACTATACGGAAAACAGTATTGACAATTCACAATATTGCGGTTTTAATCAAATAAATGCAGCCTTCTTTCAGAAATTTACACAACTACACAACCCCAGTTTTTGAACATGAGTGTAAATAACAATTTGATTGTGTATTTGTCGCTGATGTTTGTCTAATATGTTGATGTTCATCAGATATTGACTCAGGAGGACTGGAATAAGGTACTGTATAATGGGATGGCCTCCACCTCTCCAGTGGCTGCTCTGTACTTCATCGCCCTCATGACTTTTGGAAACTATGTCCTGTTCAACCTGTTGGTGGCCATCTTAGTCGAGGGATTCCAAACAGAGGTAAAGCCATTCTCCAAACTAGCCTGAACACTTTCATCCTCTTTTTTTCCCCCCCATTCACTTTGACAGTCTGTCTTCTCCTTTTTGTTCTTTAGAGTCTAGCACATAATCCAACACCATATCTTTCTTCTCTCTTTCTCCTCTAGCTCTCTCCTGTCCCCTTCGTCTAACACTATGTCCTAAACAGTCACGATGTGACAAGATTCAAGTGAATTTAAGCAATTTTTCTGTCGAGACTGAAAGAAAAAAATGCCGCTTGATGCAACAAAATCACAGCCAATCTGTTTGCGTGCTTTCTCACTCTTCACTCCACAGAAGAGTGTGAAACTAAGAACATGTACCTTGAATTTTCATGACTAAACAGCAGCCTTTTTATGATTTCCTCTGAGGTACTTGAAGGATTTGTCATATCATTTGCCATGTTAAACTTTTTTATCAATCTCTTCCCATCTTTTTTTGAGGTTTATTATATGTGAAGAGCGATTTTGGTCCAGTGAATTTCGTGTGGGCAGGGATATGAAGCACAAAACCACTTAAAAGAGATACTGGTTTATTTTCAGAAAAGAATACTAGCATCCTACTCCTATGGCATAAATTCTAAGAGTTGCACGCTAGTATGCTATTCTGAATTTAGCCAGTATATTGGGGTGAATGGGAGAAATCATAATGGTTAAATAGCAGCTGTGAAGAATAGAAGTCTTTCCTTTCAACTTTTTTTACTTAAAATGTAGTTTAACCGAAACAACATAATATAAAAAATGTAGGCTTGTCCTAAGTTGCATACTTATGCACCTTTCTATGCTATTTTGTGGTAAAAATACTGAGTAGTGTGTTCACGTTAAAAAAATCCCAACAATAAAGTCACGTTCACACTAAGATCGATAATAACTATACTGTCCATACCAACGCACAATTACAAGTGTTATAAGTGCAGTAGCATGTGCAACCTTTAATGTTCAAGTTCTTTAAAGTTGGATGGATTCTGATTGGCTGTCAATGTTTTCATAACTCTCCAGCTGGAAAAAAAAAATTCTGGAAGTGATTCCAATGATATCATTCTTCTCCGTCATTATTGTTATAACTGTGGCATGGACTTCCCTATTCTCAAAGAATTTAGAATGATTATTAAAACTTTATATTTATCATTTTACATCATTTATATACTATATCATCCTTGGTGTGAACGGGCCTTAAGAAGTGCTCTTTGAAGATGTAGTTATTTAAGAAAGTGTGGAAAATATCATACACTAGGCTATAGAGTACATACTGTGTTTAAAGGAGAACTCCGGTCAATTTTAACATTGAGCTCATTTTTTTGTACATTTGAAGTGCTGTCAATACAGAGAACAACGACAAAAATCGGTGTTGCCTACACCGAGTTATTCTATTTTTAAAATTTGCACCCTATTGACTCCAATGGGGCAAGTAGTAAGCCTGCTTTTTAGCCTCTTAACATCCTTTAAGTGTCATTACAAGTGCACAGAAAATGTGAGTGATTCCTTCCGAGTGAACACGAGTGGATCTGACTGCAGTAGATGTTAGAGATATTAATAAAAATGAAGTTAATTCAGCCAGCGCTCATACCTTTGTTTACATCCTGTTTTCGGTGGAAGGCCATAGTAATCGATTGTCGAGTTCACGCGCATAGGTTTAGTACCTATGATCACGCGCGTGAACTCGACAATCGATTAGTATGGCCTTCCACCGAAAACAGGATGTAAACAAAGGTATGAGCGCTGGCTGAATTAACTTCATTTTTATTAATATCTCTAACATCTACTGCAGTCAGATCCACTCGTGTTCACTCGGAAGGAATCACTCACATTTTCTGTGCACTTGTAATGACACTTAAAGGATGTTAAGAGGCTAAAAAGCAGGCTTACTACTTGCCCCATTGAAGTCAATAGGGTGCAAATTTTAAAAATAGAATAACTCGGTGTAGGCAACACCGATTTTTGTCGTTGTTCTCTGTATTGACAGCACTCCAAATGTACAAAAAAATGAGCTCAATGTTAAAATTGACCGGAGTTCTCCTTTAAGTGCATAGTGTATAGTATGTCATTTGAGCTAAATTCATAATTTGAGCTGAAATGTTAAATATACAATACTATTGTTGATTTAAAAATATGTTATGGATACGTTATCTTGACAAACAGCTTTGGATATTTTGGTCTTTCTTATTTAAGTAGATAAATAGTCTGATTAGAAAATAGCTGCCTGGGAGCATTTCCAAGATGGCTCCTGAGAAAACTGAAATGGGACTTTGTGTCAAGTACAGAAGCAACTAACAAAACATAGTGTCATTGTCACAGCTGGTTAAGACAGACACTTGGAAAGCTTGTTGCTTTGTCGCATTGTGCCTGGTTAGGACACTATGTAGTATTATTTATTTATTCAACTAAGTGATGAGTTTCTTGTTCTGTGTATAATAGTACCTACAGAGGTGTAAAGTCCAGGTTCAAAGTAAAGTAAAAGTATTTTGTTCCAATAACCTGGATTTGCTAATTAGCACAGTTTTTCATGGGTGGAATAAACATATATGGCAGGACTTTTACTTTCTGACCCCTGGACTTTACACCTCTGAGTACCTACTCCACACTCATGCTCGCCCATGAGCGGTCCTTCTCATCCTCCTTCCTTCATTCTTTTGCTTTATCGCCTTCTTTTTCCATGATCTTATGAGACAACTTATCTCCCAATGCATAGCAGCCATTCTTCTCTGACAGAAAGACAGACACACACACACAAAAATGGCCAGGCTCAGGATAAATCAGAGATATAAATGTTATACCTATGTATCATTTTGGGTGGAGGGCTTGTTTTATTACTGTCTCTTTGGAAAGAGACAAACCGATTCATGCAGGATGGCGTGTGTATGCAGTGCAAAATATCTAGGATTTTTGATCACCTTTATTTGTACAAGGTACTGTATGATGAACTATTGAAAATTAAAACTTTTTTTTTGTTGGTAAGCTTTTTAGTGGATGCAAAACCGTTTATCTCATGATAAATGTTAGTGTAAATCTAAAACCTTAACAGTTTATTATATCCTCTTCTCACATGGTCGATTTAAAAGATTCGTCAAAACTTTTAATGAAAAAAAAAGTTGCTCTAGATTTTGATTGATTGTTCCAATGAGCAAAATCATTGTTAGAATAACGAACTATGAATCAAAAATCTTAAAGTGCTTTTTCTGTAACACCTCATTAGAGCAACAACAAAAGGAGCAGCAAATCACGTAATTGAAAATTGGTTTGTCAATTTGACTAATGGTAGTGAAAGAGAAAGCTCTTAAGTTTGGATGAGCAGACACAGACTTTTAGTCAACATGAGAGAAGGTGATATCTGGACGGAGCTCAATTTTTCGCTTTTTTCCCCTCTCTAAAAGATGAGCGTGCCTCTCCTGTGCCTGCCTGCCAGATAGAAATATCTTTTATACTGCGTCATGGCAGTTTAGAGGAAATTATGTTGCTCAGAAGCCTTCAAAATCAACTATCCACTCTTAAATTAGAGAGGATAGCCCGCACTCAGCTGACCCCTATCTTCCTTTACCTTCGCTAATGCATCAGATATTATAATCTCATCCCAACTGATGTAATGCCCGTATTCTCCCGCTTTCCCGTACTACTGACGAACACTGTTGACTTAATATTTTAACCTTACATCTTTTTCTGCAAACATCATGTTTATTTTTAGTTGGTCGAACTTTTCAGTGCGTCAGGGTTGCTGGGGAAACTGGTGGGTGAATGACGCGTATGAAGCAGAGAGATCAAGCACCAGGATGAATGTCCCCTCAACAGCGTAATGTCCCGTCCACTGAAGCAAAAAGCTTCACATAGTCGCACTGCTGTAAACAGACAGTCTTGTTCGGATCATAGCGTGCATGTCAGATTAAATGTCAGCGTGTTCAGTGAGCATTTCAGTGAGCATTATCTTACTACTTAATTTGTGTCCATCTTTCAGTGGCACCTATATAGGTCAAATAGACTGTACACTTCTAATCAGTTTGGGGTTGGTATGATTTTTAAAAAAGGAAATTGTTTCTTATTCTCACCAAGGCTGCATTTATTTGATAAAAAAGAAACAGTAATATTGTGTAAATAACTTGTTAAATATATTTTAAAATGTAATTTATTTCTGTGATGGCAAAGCTGAATTTTCAGCTGCCACTGACTGGAGTCATATGATCTTCTCTCAGTCTTCAGTTTCACATGATCCTTCAAAAATCATTCTAATATGCTGAATTAGTGCTATTAATATTGAAATAATTTGTGTGGCTTAATATTATGATGGAACTGTTTTTTATTTATTTATTTAAGTAATAGAATTTTCTAAAACAGTGTTTTTACTGATCAATTCAATACATCATTGCTAAATAAAATTATTTAAAAAAATATTACTGACCCCAAACTTTTGATTGGTAGTGTAATTATGTAACTATGCCACCATAAATGCATGAATAATTTAAAATAAAATAAAATAAAATAAAATAAAATAAAATAAAATAAAATAAAATAAAATAAAATAAAATAAAATAAAAATATATATTATATTATATTATATTATATTATATTATATTATATTATATTATATTATATTATATTATATTATATTATAATAATATTATCCCCAGCAACCCCCCAAATTGTGAAAGAATAATTTTCACTCATGAATTGGCACCTCTGAGTCCAGTCCTTAAATTCATTGAAAGTATTTGGGATGTGCTGAAGCAGACTTTACAGAGTGCTTGACTCTTGCATTGTCAATACAAGATCTTGACCAAAAATTGATGCACCTCTTTATGGAAATAAATGTGGTGATGTTATTTCCACCAAGAGGTGCATCGACTCCACAAACTCACTGTACCGAGCATGCTAACAGCCTAAACTCCACCCAAAATGCACACTTGTTTTTACTTCAACAGAAGTATTAAGTGAAATGTGGGAGTACAATTTCTCATAATTTTGTCTTTTGTCAATTTTCTAACACTTTTTTATGCTTTTTCCCCTTTCTTACCTTTTCGCTCTGTGTGTTAAAATCCTAACACGTGTCCACTATAGGAAATAACCAAGAAGGACGATTTGCATGGCCAGCTGAGCTGTATTCAGCTGCCTATAGACTCAGGGGTATGTAGCTCTCCGCATGATGTAACCTAGTGAGACTAACCAGGAGGACCTCAGCGTTTGTGGACAGTGTCACTTGTGATTGTTTCTTGTAGAAGCAGACTTGACTCAAAGTCTTTCTTCAGGTTCACTTGCTCAATGCCTGGCGGCAGAGTACAAACCTTGTAGAGCCTCATGCTTTATTTTATCTGGCTGAAAGGATGTGTTTGGGCTTATGGAAAGCCTCAGCGAAATCAGACAAAGCCAAACAGACTGCTGTGCAAATAAGGCAACTGGGAAGTCTGTTTGAATAGGTCTCAAAATCGTTTAATATGCAGATACGTTTCTTAATACTGCTTTACTCCTTTAATCATTTTGATCTTGTAGAATTGCTCTGCATGGTATCATCATATTTTTTATTCAACTAGACTTAAAGTTTTCCGCTGGGTTCAATAACTCAGTCCATTCAGTGAGCCAGAGCTGAGTGGAAGCACTTGACCCTGTTGAGGAGACTCTGTCTGTTTGTGGTTCTGGACATCACATCCTGTATTTGTTTTCATTCATACAGCTGTGCTAGGTGACATTAGCAGTGGAAATGCCATGAAATGGAGAGCACCAATGGCTATGTGCACTCTCTGAGAAAATGGCACTAAAGCTGTCATTGGGGCGGTACCTTTTCAAAAGGTCCCAATATATACCATATAGGTACTAATATGCACCTTTAAGGTACTAATATGCACCCTCTATGTGTAAATAAGGTACAAAGGCGTACCTTTTGAAAGTGTACCACCCTAGTCATCTGTTTTGGATCTTTTTTTCTGAGGGTTTGAACTTGTCTCTTACGTCTTCCAGTCCTTCACCTCGACAAACAAACTTACATAAACCTCTCCGCTAGTCCTTACTCAGGGGCTATTAGCACATCTCATGTCAAAACATGCCTGAAATCTCTCTATCAGCAAGGTTGGTCAAGCCCAGGAGAATTCCCAAATTAAGACCTGTGATTGTTAAGCAGCAGTTGCACAGCAACCTTAATGTCTTAATTGACAGTAGAACCCCAGTAGGCTTTCTTTCACATCTTGTACCTGACCAAAGTAGTTCTGGCAAACACAGCTTAATGGGATCATACTAAAATGTCAGACTGAAATTTAAGTTATTCAAAGAAAATCTTGACATTTATGAGAAAAGTACAACACAATCTCATGGCAGTTTGTAACTATTTAGCATTTTGGCGAATTGGTGAATTTGTATGAATTCACACAATCTAATTTGCACTGTACATTTCTGTATGATCTGCTTACACCCAGTGAGAACTAGGTTTAGGGATGGGGGTAGGGATGGTGGAGGTTCATGCTTAGTTTTTTTTCTAGAAAATAGTTCAGATTCATATGAATTCACTACCAACATAAAATATACATTTTAAAATAAATAATACATTTTCATGAGATTGGGTTGGAAACGTAGCAATGTCCGATTTGCAAGGGAATCATTCTTTTAAGTCAGATCATTTCAGTGAGTTGTTCGATTTACTTCACAAAACTGGGTTGCATCAGAAATCACATACTTCCCTTCAATATATTAGGCAAAAAACATGGCAGATGTAGTACATCCATATTACATTCATCTTTGAAATCATTCAATTGATTCAGTTTACAAAAATGATTTCATAAATCAGACTGACCCAATTCTTGAGATCTGGTTGCAGCTGTTAAAGGGATACTCCACTTTTTTCGGAAATAAGCTCATTTTACATCTCCCCCAGAGTTAAACAGTTGAGTTTTACCGTTTTAGAATCCATTCAGCCGAACTCCGGGTCTGACGGTACCACTTTTAGCATAGCTTAGCACAGATCATTGATTCTGATGAGTCCAGTAGCATTTCTTTCAAAATGACAAAAGAGTTTCAATATTTTCCTATTTAAAACTTGACTCTTCTGTAGTTAAACCGTGTACTAAGATCGACGGAAAATGAAAAGTTGCGATTTTCTAAGCCTATATGACTAGGAACTACTCTCATTCCAGCGTAATAATCAAGGAACTGTGCGGCTGTACCATGAGTGCAGCAGGCGTAATGATATGACGAAGCGCCTGAAAATAGTCCCCAGCTCGGTAACTTCTTCCAACGTGACCGGGACTAAGTTTGTCTAACCTACAGTATTAGACCTATTTTCAGGCGCTGCGTCATATCATTACGCCTGCTGCACTCATGGTACAGCCGCACAGTTCCTTGATTATTACGCTGGAATGAGAGTAGTTCCTAGTCATATAGGCTTAGAAAATCGCAACTTTTCATTTTCCGTCGATCTTAGTACACGGTTTAACTACAGAAGAGTCAAGTTTTAAATAGGAAAATATTGAAACTCTTTTGTCATTTTGAAAGAAATGCTACTGGACTCATCAGAATCAATGATCTATGCTAAGCTATGCTAAAAGTGGTACCGTCAGACCCGGAGTTCGGCTGAATGGATTCTAAAACGGTAAAACTCAACTGTTTAACTCTGGGGGAGTTGTAAAATGAGCATATTTCCGAAAAAAGTGGAGTATCCCTTTAACAGCTCACTAGAGGGAGTAAATATATTGTTTTAATCAGCAGTTAAAAAAAAAAAAAAAACCATGAGGGTGAACTATTGCTTTAATAAACCTTAGTTCTAACTGATTTTACATATATACAATAGCTAATAGTTTAGGACTTGTGTCAAAAAGTCAGATAGCTTATTTAGCTAATACTGAAGGTGTTTTATATTTCACGTCTTTGCTCAGAAAGATCATGTCGGAGTTTGGGCCCAACTGCAAGTGGTCGCTTGTTCCTGAAGATGCTTTGTAGTGCCTTCCTGCTAGTTCAACCTATCACAGCTGTGTTTTGTTTTACTGTTCACTGTTGTTGAGAAAGGTCAAGGAGTCCCTCTTGTGTCTTGACTTATGGAGCTTGACTCCAGTGTCAAAACTATTTCAAGTTTGGTTTTTGTTGCCTTAGTATCATATATATATTGTGTTATTCCCTATTGACAAGTCCTATTCACTGTTTTTCATTGTAGTTATGATGTGAATTAATTGCTGTCCGATTGTAACGTGATTAGTGTTGCAATAATCCCATTGGCTTCAGTGAAACTCAAATTTTGCTCTGTTTTTGTTCCTTACCCATTTACACACCCATTACTAATGCATTGATTTTTTTTTCAGAGACCAAAATACACAACGCTTTGATTCAGCTTGATGTTAATACGTGAAGCCAATGGGATACATTGTTCGTAGGTGCAAGGTTTGTCAGAATAGTTTCCACTGTGTCTCCTCTTTGTCTTTGACCATTATCTCCATTGAGTACTGTGAAAATGCTGAAATGTACAGAATAAATTGAGTTTTCTGTAGGCGTTTTCACATCAGGTAACAACACAATGAGGGGGGAAAATGTTTAATCCTTTATCATCTTTATCATATTGTATTTAAATGACAACAATCGTCCACAAATAGACACCTTAATGGTCAAACTGAGAGAGTGATCCATGTCCTTAAACAGTGGTCTCTGTTTTGACAAACCACCCAGGGTTGAAGTTCTGTGCTAGACCACACTGAAACACTCTCGGCATTTAGTCATTTTAAGACTAGCCCAAGACTGGGGACGAGGAGGACACAGGCCAAACAATGTAATGAGTACTCTGACAAAAATAGCAGTGTTTATTTCTCCTGCTTGATCATTGGACGTGCCTCCTCTACCGGTTCTGTACCTCCAGTGAGCCGAGAAAAACCCCCAAACATAATTGCCCGCATGTGGATGTCTTACGCTAATATAGCAGGCGGTCTGACCATGAGATCATCTGCTTAAATCTATACAGAAAGATACATTTAACTAATATTTAGCACACAATACTTGTGGTTTCAGAGTGGTAGTGCAACCTGGTGCTGTCAAATGCATGCCGGCACTGTGTTTTTGTGATTTACCCCAGATAGGATGTCTCTCCCTTAGATACCAGTCACCCTCTGGCCTTTTTTGAGGGCCGCTGGGGTGGGGAGACCACACCCTCACTCACCTGCCTGTTCCTCACCCTGCAATATGCTTCCCTAAGCCCCAGCAACTCTAAGACCTGCTAACTAATGTTTGTTTATCTTCCGCATTTGATACAGGGTGATGCCTCAAAGTCCAACTCCGACGTAGATATCTATTCACGGAGCTTGGATGATGTTTCAGGATGTAAGAAGGATCTGTCGGCATCATCCGGTGAGACCCACAGAGCATTGTTTACATTGAAGCACATGACATATTCAGGGCTCAACAAGATTTTTTTTCTGCTGGCCAGTAAGATTTTTACTTGCCCTGTCAAAAAATTAACTGGCCCCACCCAAAATAATGGTTGGTTGATTGGTTGGTTGATTGATTGGTTGATTGATTGGTTGGTTGATTGGTTGTTTGGTTGATTGATTGAAATGTGTTTGTTTATTTGATAGAAATATTTATATTTATCATTAACTGGTAAGTGTTCTCTACAACAATTTTTGTGCTTTTTTTCCCCAGCAAGCTGGAAATTGTGCTGCTATAATATAAATCCATGGTTTTAAATGAGTTTATAGATTTATGAACTTGGGTTTGTTTCAGTGGATCATCCCTATTGTTTAGTCCTGATATTGTCAAATGAGCTTGTCTAAAATATGTAGCCATAGAGTATACTGACATTGTTTTTGCAGGACACAAGCCATTTTTTTTTTTCTATTAAAAGTGTGATTAAAGTACACTCTTATATTTTGACATCCACAAGCTAGCTTTGTGCTATCCCAGATACCCTTTTACCCTTCTAACAGTGGGTTTATACTGTGTATTTCTGTCTTTCTGACATAATGCATCATGGTGCCTTTTGAAGATTAAAGGCTGTTTGAAAAATTTATGCTTGAAATAGTCCCTAATGCATTTTTCAGCTTTCTGTCATGTTTTATAGTGTCAGTGATGTTGAGCTTACTATCCCTGTCCCTTCCACAGTTGTGCCCATCAATGGCCATGTGGATTTGAAGACCAGCCTGACCCCTCCCCTCATCACTCATACGGCTGCAACACCCATGCCTGTCCCTAAGATATCAGGAGGAGGAGACCCTGCGCTGGGCTACGAATCCCGCAGAGGCAGCAATGTCTCCATGGATCCCAATGGCCAAGATAAATCTCCGGTCAGTACTTACCGTTCTCTGATAGAGAAAGTTGGACAAATTACAGTCTTATTTTTCTTCCTTAATTTTATTTGTTTGTTTGGTTTCAATTTGCAATTTTTTTTTTTTTTTTTTGACATTGCACTCAGAAACATTACATTTTGAAATAATAAGAGGTCTCATTCACACATAGATTTAAAAGTTAAAAATGTTTCTATAATTCACATCAGTTTTGTTACACTGAATTAAGTCAGACTTATTGTAGGGTCACATAGTTATGCAACTTCTAATATAATATAATATAATATAATATAATATAATATAATATAATATAATGTTTTTTCAGTACATGTGTTGGGAGTAAATTTTTGCACGAAAATGTTCACACTCAGGTTTTACAGTTAGCCAGTGCAATGTAATTCGAGAGTGACATGTTCCTTTCCCCGTATTTCTGCAGTCGAGTGCGCGGAGCTCCCCCAATGCCCCGTGGAGTTCAGCCAGTAGCTGGAACAGCAGGCGCTCCAGCTGGAATAGCCTGGGACGAGCCCCCAGCCTCAAGAGGCAAAAACGGCAGTCTGGCGAACGGCGCTCCTTGCTATCCGGCGATGGCCAGTCCAGCTCAGACGAGGGAGAAGCGGGAGAGAACGGAGGCGGTGGGGGGATGTCCGAGGGCGACGATGCCTCCCTCGCCAGGACGGACTCTCTGGGACAGAGGCCTCGGCACAGGCGCATGGAATCCCTGGAGACGCGTAGCTCGTTTGATCTGCCTCCAGACACCCTGCAGGTGCCATTCGTGCATCGCTCCGCCAGCATAAACAGCGCCCGGCCACCCAACTTCCTCAGCAACGGGAAGAGTTCTCCATCTACAGCCACCACACAGTTCTCTCTAGATGAACCCCACAGCGAGGATGACAATGCAGATGATGAAGGAAATCTGGTGAGAAAATACACTTGATTTATTACAGCTATTTTTCTGTTCCTTACAGTAGATCTATCACAAATGTCTACCAATTTTCTTCTATTCAATTGGCTGCTATAAGATTACAGGAAATAGTATATCTATATCTTCTATTTCTAACAAAACTAACTTACTGATCATATAATATCACATGGTCATCCATCTTTCAGAGTCGCAACGCTCGTTTCTTCCGCTGGCTGGAGCACAAGCAGCCTGAATGGTGTCGGCAGAGGGTTACATGGTCGCTTTACCTGTTCCCCCCACAGTCACGGTGAGTATCTGATGCTTTCTTGGCTCTCACAGTCTTACCTGCTGAAAAGTTTGGGGAGGGAATGCAGTCCTATGGATCCCATTCTACATTGAGGAGGGCCTACCATTAATTTGTCATTTCACGTGTTTTTCACCAATAGTATTGGATGACTTTTGTTGACATTAATAATACTGATGTTAATTGATTGATATCCCAGTATAATTTATGGTTTGGTGTAGATGGTGTACTTGAGTCCTATATTAGTCCTATATTTCTAAATTCACTTAATATCTTATGCAGTGTTGCTTTTATCTAATTTCAAGAAGATATAGATAGATATTTAGATATTTTAACTGAAAAAAATCACAAAAATACTTGTTAAGAATAGGATTTTTGCAGTGTGGGGGTCCCTCATAAACATTTTCTCCTGGGCCCTATAAATCTGACATGAGCATGAATTTCTCAAGATAATCTTTGTTCTTTATTGCCGGTCAAGTAAGTATATATATTTTTTCTGTAGGAGCTAGTTGACCACTTCCTGGTTAAACTAGTTAAGAAGTCTTGTGGGGACACAAGCTCTCCAGCATCCAATATGCTGGTTATTTCAAAACCCGAATCACGTTTATCATAGTATGATGGCTCACGTTCAGTACAGGAGTTTAGGCTGCCCCTAAGCCCTAATAAATACACTCATTAAGATGCTCAAGGGGTGAGAAATACCCTGTACTTTTTATCCGATCCCTTAGGCATCTTCTTGGTATTCCCCTTCTTCTCATCTCTTTCCAGTGCTTTCCATCTTTGAAATGCATGTCTGCTCACATTAAGCTCCACGGAGGTTTCACTTATTAGAAAAAGAGGAGAGGAAAGAAGAACTCAGCATTGCATGTTACACTCTGTCAGCGCTTTACTAATTAAACATCAAACAACCTCAGATCATCCTCCTCCTCCTTCCTGTGCGAGCCCTGGATGATGCAAGCTATCACCACTTTGCACTGTTATGACATGCAGATTGGCATACATTGGTGTCACCAAAACCAAAGCAAAAAGTCTTGTGATATTAGTATGTCCATCTGTGCGTGTCATAAGCAGGTATGCGGTTATGTAGACTCTTTCTTCTGATGTGAAACCAAGACATTGGTTGTCAGCTTGCTAGTCTTACAAGATGTACAGTGTTATATTGACAATCAAAGAGATTTAATATGCAAGACTGTACAATAAGCATTTTGTTCTGTAAATGCATTTTATTTTTTATTTATGTATTTCAACTTTCAACTAAGATACCATTTAAAAGTTTGGTGTAAGATTTTTTTTAATACATAGACCTTTTTTTTTTTTTTTTTTTTAGTCTTTAAAAAATTATTTTTTCAAAGAAGTCTCTCTTAATGTTGTTTCTCAATAAGGCTGAAATTATTTGAGCAATAAACAGTAAAGTTAAATGATTACAATTTAAAACAACCCCTCCCCATTTTTTATATATATATATATATATATATATATATATATATATATATATACAGTGCATTGCACTGTATATATACAGTGCAATGCATAAGTGAATACACCCATGCTAAAGTTGACTAAAAAGAGGAATAAAAAATCATATTTTGGAAATTGAACTTAATGCCTTAATTTAAAAAATTAGGAAAAATCCAACCTTTAAGGACACCAATTTTCTTTGTGAATGAATAATGTATCGTAAATAAATAAATGTTCTTCCTTAAAATACATGGTGCATAAGTGAGTACACCCCTATGTTAAATTCCCATAGAGGCAGGCAGATTTTTATTTTTAAGTTATTTTTTTTTTTTTTTTTTTTTAGGATACTATGCATCCTGATAAAGTTCCCTTGGCCTTTGGAATTAAAATAGCCCCACATCATCACATAGCCTTCACCATACCTAGAGATTGGCATGGGGTACTTTCCATAAGATCATCTCTCAATGCAAATCAAACTAGCTTTTAGGCTAACTGAAATAAAACCATGCCAATCTCTAGGTATGGTGAAGGCTATGTGATGATGTGGGGCTATTTTAGTTCCAAAGGCCAAGGGAACTTTATCAGGATGCATAGTATCCTAAAAAATAAATAAAAAAAAATACTTAAAAATAAAAATCTGCCTGCCTCTATGGGAATTTAACATAGGGGTGTACACACTTATGCACCATGTATTTTAAGGAAGAACATTTATTTATTTACGATACATGATTTTTTATTCCTCTTTTTAGTCAACTTTAGTATGGGTGTATTCACTTATGCATTGCACTGTATATATATATATATATATATATATATATATATATATATATATATATATATATATATATATATATTAAAAATACATATATGTGACTCTGGATCACAAAACCAGTCACAAGTCACACGGGTATATTTGAGGCAATAGCCAACAATACATTGTATGGGTCAAAATTATCGATTTTTCTTTTATGCCAAAAATCATTAGGATATTAAGTAAAGATCATGTTCCATGAAGATATTTTGTACATTTCCTACCGCACATATATAAAACATTTATTTTTGTGAGTGAATGCAGCACAATCGCGAACTTTAAAGATTTTCTCAATGTTTAGATTTTTTGCACCCTCTGATTCCAGATTTTCAAATAGTTGTATCTCGGCCAAATATGATGATGTATACATCTCAATAAAAAAAAATTGACCCATGTGACTGGTTCTGTGGTCCAGGGTCACATATAATGTAATTTTAAAATATCCATTATTTGATATATTTTAACTTAATCAATTTCTACTGAAACATAAGCATTGTATAAGCAATGGATATTTGCTTTAAATATTTTGTAATGTCTAAAGCTCATTTGAATTTGTTTTAGATCATTAGATGTGACGAGTCGACATGGTACTTTTGGATGCCTGTCTGAAATCTTGTGTGAAGTTGCCATAAGAAGCACCTGTGAAGTCATTGACTAACTGGGTAGCGAAGCAGCGAGGCAGCTGTCTTAGGTTTCAGACACAGCATTACACTTCTCTCCCCATTTCACCCCGGCATGACCACACTCCCCAGCATGAGAGATCGGGGCTGTGAGAGGCAGGTTGGCATGACAACAGCGCAGAGTTTGCCTTCTGTTCCCACTCAGTGTCGTTCTTAGCATGAATTCTTTAACATCAGGCCAAGTCTTGAGACATTAAAGAGAACCGAGCACTATTTATTCATAAAAGAAGTCATGCTGGCGAGCTGTAAGTCTTATGGCAAACACACGTTCATAAGTTTGTACTGTTTCTAACAGAAGTTCGATTGCACTGAAAATGAGGGATGCTTCATTGTGATGAATGAACCTGAATTAATGTCAGCCATGATTGTTAACGTCTTTTAGCCTACTTAATACATTAAATGATTGGACTGCCAACAATGTAGCATTCTACTCCCTTAAACATTTTAAGGCATAGTTTACCAAAAAATTAAAAAAAAAAATTCAAACCTGTGGAACATAAATGAAGATATTTTGAGAAATGTTTGAACATTCTTCAAAATATCATCAAAGTCAGTCATACATAATTAGTACAACATGATGGTAAGTAAATTATGAAAGAATTTTAATTTTTGGGTGTACTATCCCTTTAAGAAAAACTACTACTGTAGTGTCACTAAGGGACTAGTTGACATTTGTGACCCATCTTTCATGGGAAATCACTTTTTTAATGAATTCATATTAGGATCAGCATTATGTCGACTGTTTGCATCACTCAGCTCACTATATCTGGTGTGATTATGTCTTGCAGGTTTCGTGTGACATGCAATAAAATCATCTCTCACAAGATGTTTGACCATGTGGTTCTTATCATCATCTTTCTCAACTGCATCACTATTGCCATGGAGAGGCCCAGAATCGACCCCTCCAGCGCTGTGAGTAATGTAACTTCACGCACACAAGCACGCAACCATGTCTTTCAAAACAACATTTGCTGAAGGCATGAGTGGTCAGGTCATTGAGATGAGTGTTGCATGCTTATTTTTAATAAAAAATAAAAAAAAAAACTTCCTTTTTATAATCAATTTTTTATACAGCTTTTGTAGAAGGGGAATTTTAAATGATTTAAATAATACTCAAAAACAATTACGTGACAATTTAAATAAATGTTGCAAGGTTTGATCCCATGCTCCCTCTTGTTCTTCAGTCTCAAGGGTATATAGCTTTATTTTTTTATTATTTTATTTTATTATTTTATGGGAAAAGCGTCATAGATTTCACTGTGCTGATTGCTGATTCAATAACGTAAGACCAACTGGTGACCCCTGGATGTCCATGAAAGTAAATATTTAAAATTAAAATTTTAAAATGTATTTCTAAATTGATTTTTATTTATATTTATATATATATATATATATATATATATATATATATATATATATATCATGTCTGGTTGAAATGGTTGCTTCTATAGAGAGTTAAAACAAAAAGAGATGTAAAAGTAGCCATGTATTCTGGCAAAATAAATATTTTGCAAGAAACATCAACATCTTCTTTTTTTTTTTTGCTTCTTAAAAGCATGAAACTGATCAAACTTTTGAAGTCTCAGTTCAGGATAGTCACTAGTGAAGTGTTTGCAACTGTGCACTTTCTTGTGAGTTAATTAATAATGTCATCATGTGGAGTCATGTGTAATTTACAGTTAAGGTTATTAGTTGTTTGTTTTTTTTGCACAATCTACTGCCCACGAAGCAAAGGTCTGCATGTGCCAGCTGAAAAACTTCGCCTTGGTGATGAATGTGAATGCTAACTGACACATTGGACTATATATTTTTGTAACATCTGTAAGTTCCAGATTCTAAAACTAGCATGTCCTATGTGGGGTGATATTGGGGAAAGCTAGATGTTCTGCCTGAAAATAAAAAGTGCACCATTTGGTTTTACAGTAGTACAGTAAAATGGAAAAGATTCAATTTGCTATTTATGCTCGCTTACAGACCCAAAGAAAACAATCAGCTTCGCCTAAAGGCTTTGCTACATCTCATTATCAGTTTTATATGTTTATACTTTCATCAGTTACATGTTCCCTCGGGACACCTACCGTAAAACAGAAGAGCATGAGAAAATTGTGTTTAATCTCTTTTCCTTCCATACCTAGATCATAATATGATAGTTATGGGAAGAATAATACTATAGAGTTAACCTTGCTTCATTGTGGCATTGGTAAACAGTATATGAAAAAACAGTGTTTTTAGTGGCTATTTTCAAGGGTTTTATGACTTGGCAGATCAGCAGTGCTGCAAACCTCCTTGAAAAGAGACAGCAGATGTCCATCATTTTTGCAGCTACCAGATTTCTGACATTTCAAGGAATGTATTTTCATAGAATGTTGCCCACTAAGACTTTTCACTCTCTCTTGTACCAAAAAAAAAGAGTACATTTTCAAGCTCTTTATTAATTCACAGAAAAGTCTGTTAACCCAAGTCAAGAGCTACTTTGGACCTTCTAACCATAATGAATTAATTATCATAATACTAGTTCTCATTCTGTAGTGATTTGTGAGCTGGTTCATACAGAATTATACA
This sequence comes from Rutilus rutilus, assembly GCF_951802725.1. Lineage (NCBI taxonomy): Eukaryota > Metazoa > Chordata > Actinopteri > Cypriniformes > Leuciscidae > Rutilus > Rutilus rutilus. The sequence continues at coordinate 25,641,501 of NC_140224.1, forward strand.
GGAGTTCCTATTGTGAATGTTCCACTGTTCCATTGTAAATTCATCTCTGATAACATTATGTAATCTGCAACCCAATTGCATGTTGAGCGTATAAAGGGATTGCATACGTTAGTATTATTATTATTTTTATCCAGTGATGATGTGTCTGCCTCTGTAACTGCTGAGACGAGAGAGACCCACAGCGCTCCACATGGCAGAGAGCAGTAGTGCAGTATAAATTCGCAGATAATATACATTATTATGCAGTATGCAGATGATATATTCCAGTATACCTTTCTAATCCAATGATACTGACTTACTCACAGAATGAAATGTCAGACATTAGTGAGTTCTATTCATTCTATTCATAGATTTGTATTTAGTTGTTTGCATTTATTTACACATATTCTTGATTTAAAAAAAAAGGATAAATCAAAACCCTTCCCCCCCTAAACTGATGAAGGATTCTGTAAGTAATGGAAGTATAGGACCTTAAACCCTCTCATGTGCAGGGATTTTCTGACACATTATGTAGCATGGAAAGGTTGTTTTCCGTTGTGTTATTTTCCGGCGGTTTAATCCATGTAATCCAGTTTTTACCATGAGTGCCTGTGAGCCTCTATGATATTTGTTTACTTTCCCCAAAAGACATCATGTCAGCACTTCACAGAAGCTGAAAATCTCGACTTCTTTTCCTTCTCCGCATGTGACTTTGGGCAGATGGCGCATTGGGTTTTTGCTATTTAAAATCTCAAATGATGTATTTGCATATAGGCGTAAATACACAGAAAGATTGTTATTGTTAATGAAATTTTGAAAAGAAAAACAAGATCTAAATTATAAATTGTTATAACCAAAATAAACTGAAATTTCAAAAACAAATAACAATAGATGATGTTGCTGCATTGCAGGTCGTGAATTCATTTGTGAATCTAAATAACATTTCTAAATGTTTTCTGGCAATGACCTGTAAAACGTTTGCTAGAGAATGTGCACATTTCAATAAGAACCCACTGTGTGATATGACATTTATAAGTAATTGCAGAATCTCTGGACCAGGTAAAGTTAGTTCGCTCCAACTGTCACTACAGAATTGTGTAACTTTTGTTGTAATAGAACACCAGTGTTGAGCTTATGCAAACCATCTCATCTCCATGACAGACTTGATCTATAGTTACAGGTACCTCACTGAGCTCAGATGTGTGTCATCAATATTTCATATGGAGACATTTTTTCATTTGGGTATGAACAAATGCCATCAGACTCCCCACCTGAGTCCCCTCTGAAGACCAGGCATGAGCATGTCTTTTCAGTACCCAAAGTAATGGGGAGAGAATGATGAAAATACCAAGGGGAGTTTTAGCAGCTTTTGATTACTCTCTCTCTCTCTCTCTCTCTCTCTCTCTCTCTCTCTCTCTCTCTCTCTCTCTCTCTCTCTCTCTCTCTCTCTTTCTATCTCTAGTCACGTACACACTGAAAATGCATTGACATTTGGAAGTGGATCCTAAATTGCTCTTTGCTAATTGCTTTTGATTCACGCTAATTCGATAATGAATCATTTTGATCATTTGGTGAACGAGTTTGACCAATTAAAATGGACAGACTCAAAAGAGCTTTACACAACAGCAATGTTCACTTAATAAAATATTTTTGAACACTTATCTAGAAAATGGCTATTTTATTATTATTTCATATAATATAATTTGTATGTGTTTTGTTATCTTATATATTTTGTCATCTTTATTTATATGGTAACACTTTACAGTAAGGTCTCATTAGTTAATACATTAACTAATTAATTTAATAATTAACAATAAGCAATACATTTGTTACAGTATTTATTCATTTGTGTTAATGTTAGTTTATAAAAATACAACTTTTCATTGTTAGTGCATGTTCATTAAACCATTAAATAACATTAACATATACAACCTTTGTTTTTAAAAATGTATTAATAAATGTTGAAATTAACATTAACTATGATTAAGAAAGTAGTGTTTTTAGTTAGTTCATTCAGTTAGTTTAGTTAGCTAATGTTGTTAACAAATGGAATGTAAAATTTTACCATATACTGTATATTAATTTAGTTGAGGTTTATTAATTTGAATGTTTATTAAGTTATTCTTTATTTATGGAAAACACATTTTTAAGCCGTTTTAACCCAAATGGACTCTCATGTACATTGCGTAAATGCCTCATGACTCTCATGTACAGAGCCTAAAGAGACATGGTGATGGGGAAAAAATGAGATTGGAGAAAAAATTATATTTCAATGCTTTTACGCTCTCTCGCAAAAATGTATGCGTTTCCCCAAGAAACTTTGCGTTCAAAATATTTCAAAGTTTCTTGGCAGAACACAATAGTTTATGCAAGGGAACGCAATTGTTTTGCAAGAGAACAAAGTTTCTTGTTGGAGTGCAAACGTTTTGCCAGCAAATGCAAACTTTATACACCACTGTTACGTGTTTAAGATGTAAACGGGATGATTGCGCAACACTTACGTGAGGTACTGTTGCCATGTGTGCAAGTAGCAGCAATAACCAGGAATACCAGAGTTACGTTGAAAACGTTTAATTTGAAAAGGGTATGAATGACGTTACAAAAACATGCAACCTGATCAAATGGAAACCGTAAAGTAAGAAAACAAGAGTGTCGCCAAATCAATGAAATAATCTAAACATAATTCCCATATCTATTTTACCCAAACCTCTAAAACTACCTACCAAAAGAAAAATGCAGAAACAAAACCCGAAATCTTCAGCGTATACGCCGCCTTAAATAAACTACGCTGACTAAATAAAAAACAATAAATTCAATGCGTGGCGATCACTCTCAGACTAAATAACAGAAAACAATTCTAACTACCGTGGTCTTTAAAGGGACACTTCACCCATTTGCATTAAGCTTTGTATTGTTAGAAACCCAGTCATATATTATAATAAATGTGGATTTTTCATCCATTTTTCCCTGAGATGGGAGAAATAAGGATTTAAGTGTTTTACTTCCTGCTTATTATGACGTAAAAATCATCATTTTGCGTCATAATAAGCAGGAAGTCACATTTCATTGAAAAGTGTAGAGACTACAGACACTCGTTCCTCATCTTTCCCAGGGGGCGGGAACCGCTCACGCTACAGGCCTATTACAGATCAGTGGGTGGGACTTGACTTTCTGAAACTAAAAGCAATATCCTCCATCTTGTTTGGAAGCTAAGCTAACAGGCGCTGTGGAGACAGATGTAAAGTTATGACAATAGCGGAGGAGAGTACTCAATATGATATAGAGGAAGAGGATTTCGGAAGTCTGATGCTTGAATCAGGTGTTTGTGGCTACCTTTACAAGCCGCATTATAGCGAAGAGCAGCCGAGGCAGAAGACCTGCCTGCCGCGGACGAGGAGCCCGGACTGGCTCGGGTTAGGGCGGACTGGTGGCGCCGGTGATCTCACTATGCAACTACGAACCGCTACGAACACAGAGATAGAGTCCGACTGTGGCAAAGAATTTCAACAATGACAACTTCTCCTGGATGAAATCTCTGAATCAGACGAGGACACGGACGTTTGTGTTGTGAATCAGACGAGGACACGGACGTTTGTGTTGTGAATCAGACGAGGACACGGACGTTTGTGTTGTGAACTATCCTAGTTTCGCACCGCATCTGACTGAACATCCAGGTAACGTTACAATGCAATAATTCACCACTTCGAAAGAAATACAAATGAAGAGTAATTCACTAATGAGTTCGCCAACTAACTAGACATTTTGTGTGAAATTAATTTCAAGCTCTGGTGGTAGCTAGCCTTGTAGACGGAAGAGTTATTTCTCTTAGGCAGATATGCGCTTTCTGGATTAGTGGGAGTGGCTTGCGCAGCTGTGCAATGTGGTGCATTGTGGGAGTTGGTGTCTTTCATACAAATGCGTCCTGAAGTTACTTTCTTTCTTTCCTCGGCCAAGAAGGCACCAAATTCAAAATTAATTTTACATTTCGACTACATATATGACCCACTTTCAATAAAGATCAATGTTCCCATGGGTGAAGTGCTCCTTTAAAGATGAAACATGCACGCATAGGTCGCACGCATAGGTCACACGCACTACAGACTTCTAGTGTTCTAACTCTAAACAGTGCATGCCATCGGCAGCAATACTAACAAACCCCCAAAGGAATGTTCAAAACAAAAACATCATAAACAATCGTAAACGTGATCATGATTTCAACAAACAACTCAAGGCATGGGAAGTTGGCTGAGATCTGGCGCTGATCTCCCTCGCTCTTGGTCACTGGGGCTTTTAAACCCGCAGAACGTCTTTGGATTGGTGGAACGTCAGTTCTGATTTTAAAGTTGTGACGTCACATCTCTTATGGGCAACCAATGATCACCACCTAGGAATAACGAATAGACCAGTGGTTCTCAACTCCAGTCCTCGGGACCCACTGCTCTGCACATTTTGTATGTCTCCCTTATTTAACACACCTGAATCAGATCATCAGCTCATTAGGAGAGACTCCATGAACTGAACTGAGTGTGTCAGATAAGAGAGACATACAAAATGTGCAGAGCAGTGGGTCCCGAGGACTGGAGTTGAGACACACAAACACAAAAGAAAATACACAAATACACGTGGAACGCAACAACCACCATGTCCCTTTAGGGGCTCCTTACTTTAGCAACCAGAGTACGGACATTTTTTTTTTTTTGTAAATGTTTGGGGTTTACCTTGCATTTTTCACACTCTGAAGAGGAGTCACAAACATATTAACTGAACTGTGTATGTAATTTATTCATTTGGTTTTCTCTGCCAAGCTAGAAATTACTTATTTTTATTTATTTTTTTATATGTGCGCTACCTCAGACATTCAGTAACCTTTAAAAGAATGAGAGTGAAGGACGTGGGTTCTCTGACCCTTCTCCTTCAGAGACCAGACACTCTGCTTCTCAGACATGCTCTTCCTCATTCATGAATTTTGACCCACACATACACACACGGTTCACTCCACAATGAATGAAAACAAGCCTCAGAGCAGAATGGAATGGCAAAGACGTCAGTGTGTTTTCAGAAACAATACAAACCGCAGTGATGATGTCAGCAGGAGGCTTTCTCAGAGAGAACAGGAGTTTTAGAACATGGTGCCATGACCCACTGAAACATGCATTAGCGGGGGGTCATGGGAAAGATGGCCCTTGGGCTCTGCTACTCAGACACAGTAGGATAAGGATAAATAATCCAGAGAAAGCATGTTCTCAGCACTCCGCCGTGAAGATCTCCGCTGCTTATTTTGCTTCCACACCACTTGTTTAAAGTACAGCTTCTCTTCCTTATGCACCCAGAATCCTTTGCAAAAAGCTGTTTGAGACCAATTATTACTTGCACAGTTGAATGAATCCTCAATACCTGTTGACTTAAACAAAAATGGCTTGTGGCTGAGCCGAGGGCTGACTTGAATAGGGATTCTCATTCTGCTGCTACAAACAATCAATCTCAGTTATAACATCAAGCTATAGATACTATAATTCAGCAATCGATTCCTTTCTCAAAGGGACCATGGTGGGATATTAGCAAACCTCCAGTTAACTGGCTCCTAACTGAGACCAAACTAATAACCTTTGTGTAAGCAGCACACATTGTTATCCATTAGGCTTTCACAATCCATGCGTGCCTGACAGAGACAGAGCATGCATATACACAGTGGATATTAATCTTTTCTGTCACCCATAATGTAAACGGCATTGTATTTGTTTAATGTATGTTCTCTTTGTCTTTATGATTTAATACGGTGGAGCGTAGAGAGGAAGGCGAAGGGAGAAAGAGGTGCAATGGGATGGCAGGTTTAAACACTAGGCGGTGGAAAGGTTTAAATTGCTGACCATTTGTTTTGTATTGTACTTCAGTGGTCAGCTTCAGTTCGGTTTGGTTTTGTTCTACAACTTTGTACATTGCTTTTAGGGCTGCTTGATTGGATCATTTTGAGGCAAATACCGATAACCGATATTGTAAGACTGACTGATCTTATTATCAGTATACAGTATTTATTTTTTCAGAGAGTATTTTTTTACTTGTCATGCAGCTCGAGTCATTACATTTTCTACCTTTTTGGGGTCGGTATGATTTTTTTTGCTTTTATTTTTGTTTAAGTGCCCACCAAAGCTGCATTAATTTGATCAAAAATTCAGTAAAACAGTTATATTGTGAAATAGTATTGGAATTTTTATGGAACCTTACACAAAAATTATGTGTCAATGCTTTCGCATTCTTTCGCAAATGTTTTGCGTTTCCTCGAGAAATGTTGCATTTGCTCGCAAAATGTTGAGTTCTTTGTGAGCTAACACAAAAGTTCTGTGAGCAAACACAAAGTTTCTCGGGGGAACACAAATGTTTTGTGAGGGAACGCAAAGTTTCTTTGAGAAATGCAAATGTTTTGCGAGGGAATGCAAAGTTTCTCGGGGAACGCAAATGTTTTGCGAGGGAACGCAAAGTTTTTCGTAGGAATGCAAAGTTTTTGGGGGAACACAACTTGTTTTGCGAGGGAACGCAAAGTTTCTTTGGGAATACAAATGTGTTGCGGGGGAGCGCAACGTTTTTCGTGGGAATGCAAATGTTTTGCCAGAGAACGCATAGTTTCTCGGGGAACGCAAATGTTTTGCGGCGGGAGCTCAAAGTTTCTCGGGGGAACGCAAATGTTTTGCGAGGCAACGCAAAGTTTCTCGGGCGAACGCAAATGTTTTGCGAGGGAAGTTAGGGAACGCAAAGTTTTTGGGGGAACACAACTTGTTTTGTGAGGGAACGCAAAGTTTTAGGGGGAACACAACTTGTTTTGCGAGGGAACGCAAAGTTTCTTTGGGAATACAAATGTGTTGTGGGGGAGGGCAACGTTTTTCGTGGGAATGCAAATGTTTTGCCAGAGAACGCATAGTTTCTCGGGGAACGCAAATGTTTTGCGGCGGGAGCTCAAAGTTTCTCGGGGAACACAAATGTTTTGCGGCGGGAGCTCAAAGTTTCTCGGGGGAACGCAAATGTTTTGCGAGGCAACGCAAAGTTTCTCGGGGGAACGCAACTTGTTTTGTGAGGGAACGCAAAGTTTTTGGGGGAACACAACTTGTTTTGCGAGGGAACGCAAAGTTTCTTTGGGAATACAAATGTGTTGCGGGGGAGCGCAACGTTTTTCGTGGGAATGCAAATGTTTTGCCAGAGAACGCATAGTTTCTCGGGGAACACAAATGGTTTGCGGCAGGAGCTCAAAGTTTCTCGGGGAACACAAATGGTTTGCGGCGGGAGCTCAAAGTTTCTCGGGGAACACAAATGGTTTGCGGCGGGAGCTCAAAGTTTCTCGGGGGAACGCGAATGTTTTGCGAGGGAACGCAACGTTTTTGGGGGAACACAACTTGTTTTGCGAGGGAACGCAAAGTTTCTCTCAGGAATGCAAATCGTTTGCGAGAGAACGCAAAAGCATTGAGAAATACTTTTTTCCTCCAATCCCATATTTTTTCACCACCATGGCAATTCAAATTTTTACAATTTTAGATTGTAACATATTTTATAGTATAATTTATTTCTGTGGTGGTGTCACATGATCCTTCAGAGATTATTCTAATATGCTGATTTGGTGTTCAAGCAAAAATTCTTATTATTATCAATGTTGAAAACAGTTGTGCTGCCTTACATTGTTCTAGAAATCATGATACATATTTATTTTCAGTATTCTTTGATGACTAGAAAGTTCAAAATATTTTTTTTTTTTTTTTTTACAAACAAATGTATTTGAAATTTTGTAACAGTATAAATGTCTTTACTGTCATTTTTGATCAATTTAATGCATCCTTGCTAGAACAAAACAATAAAAAAACATTATTTTCTTTAAAAAAAATCTTACTGACCCCAAAGTTTTGAACAGTTTCTTCTGGTGACTCTGAAATACACAGAATTTACATAAATTGACATTTTATATTTTCAGAGGAGTTGTTAAACATGAGATGAACAATAATACACTGATCCGTTTAAGGGAACTATTTCACTCCTTACGAACACATGGCTCTTTCTGTATATCAGAATGTTAATTGACCTGTGACGATGGTGTTTCTGGTCGGGTGAGTCATTACACAGGAGTCTCTAGATTGAGTCATATGAGAGCATGAGGATGGAGTCTGTTGACAGTGTTACTGTCTGCTATAGAAAGAGGAACAAACAGTCCTGGCTCAGGTCAGAGTAGAGAGCTGGTGAGGACAGCACCTGCTGCGTGGGAAGGCTGTGTGGCACAAACAGAGGGCAGGGGGAGCGGGAGGTTCTTGTGTCTGCGGTGTCATTTAATTTGATGTTTGTGGACCTAATCTCACGTCTGTTTACTTCAAATGCAAATGGAAACAAACAAACATCAAATCAAAATCATTTGCAGTTCCATCACAAACCCCAATCTGGGAACCCTGTCGTAATATGATATTTAATGCGGTTCATGTTGCTGATAAGAAAGGGATATCTTTTCTTTCTCTTTGTGTTTTATATCATAGGTCAGGTCAAAAGTAATCTAAAAGTAGTCCGATTATATTACCTTAAATGTGTGATGCAATGTAGGCTATTACGTTACTAACTAAAATTTTTGTCATGTAATTTGGAATTAGTAACCAACTATAATTCCTAATTAATCTACCCAGAACTGGGACAGTAAAGGTTTATTTCCAGAGGTGCGATGCTGGGTGAAAAACACTGCCAGAAAATACAAATACAAATTCTTGAAGGCAAATTTATTTTCCCCATTTTTGGGGTCAGATGATAGTAAATGGTCATAAGACAAATAAGGGGTGTTTTGCCACAGGATACTTGACTAACATTTTGTACATTCAATATATATATATATATATGATATGACCCCTTTAAGAATTTATTTTATCGTTATTTTCTTTTATGTCTTTGATAATGATTTTTTAGATTTGATTTACTTATTTGGACTTCAGAGAGATAGTTTCAGTCATGAAGCTGTTACTTATCCATTTGTTACCCACTGTGTTATCTAGTAGTATCCAGCAAGGATGCTGGATGAAATGTATTGCATGCGGTGTGAGTATGTGATGTTAATGCCCGTGGAGTAAAGCGTGGGCAGAGTCTTAGTCCAATAGATGCCTTCACAGGAGACACCTCTAATGTGTTATGCCACACACACACACATATGAATCTTCTCTGATCCAGCACTGACTCACTCGTCACTTTCCCTGCTTGTCTGGTTCTCTCCGCAGGAACGCATCTTCCTGACGTTGTCCAACTACATATTTACTGCCATCTTTGTGACCGAAATGACAATAAAGGTAGGTGACGGGGTTGGCATTTGTCTCTGTGTGGTGTATTCTCTGACAGAGGGTGAACTAACACATCGCCTGGGCTAGAATACCAGCCAAAAGCAGACTAACTTCAGTTCCCTGTGGCTTTTATAGTGCCTCTCTCTTAGATCAGCTGGGCTAATGGAGTCTGGTGAAAACATGTCCTGTCACTGGCTTTTCAGATAACCAGGCTTGCAGCCTTTTTACTGTACTTTAAAAAGGCAGTTCAGCCAAAAATGAAACTTCTGTCATTATTTACTCACCTTCTTGTTGTTGCAAAGCTGTATGACTTTCGTAATTCCACTTAAAAGGAGTTTACAATGCTGTGATTGTCACTCTTTTCCGTGCAGTTAGAATGAACGAGCTTAAAAAAAAAATAAACATGCAAAAGCATCATAAAAGTGTAAAGGTGTTATGCACAGAAAATATTTAAATCAGTCCTAGCTCTCCTTGACACATTTATGACAGAACCCAGATAGCAAAATTGGTGTGGCCCAGATCTGGCCCACACTTGACACTTTCATCTGGCCCACATACCGCGCGGAATGATGGCACTTGGGCGGTCCGCTCCTGTTTGCCGGATATGGGCCACAATTAAGCCATAGCACTGCCGCATGTCAGCCGTAAACAAAACAAATGAAGCAGAACTGGCCCATATCTGGCCCAGACACCAAAGTTGCTGTGGCCCAGATCCGGCCCACACTTGACACTTTCATCTGGCCCACATACCGCGCGGAATGATGGCACTTGGGCGGTCCGCTCCTGTTTGCCAGATGTGGGCCACAATTAAGCCATAACAATGCCGCATGTCAGCCGTAAACAAAACAAATGAAGCAGAACTGGCCCACATCAGGCCCACACTTGACTGTGGCCCATATCCGGCAAACAGGAGCGGACCGCCCAAGTGCCATCATTCCACACGGTATGTGGGCCAGATGAAAGTGTCAAGTGTGGGCCGGATCTGGGCCACAGCAACTTTGGTGTCTGGGCCAGATATGGGCCAGTTCTGCTTCATTTGTTTTGTTTACGGCTGACATGCGGCATTGCTATGGCTTAATTGTGGCCCATATCCGGCAAACAGGAGCGGACCGCCCAAGTGCCATCATTCCATGCGGTATGTGGGCCAGATGAAAGTGTCAAGTGTGGGCCGGATCTGGGCCACAGCAACTTTGGTGTCTGGGCCAGATATGGGCCAGTTCTGCTTCATTTGTTTTGTTTACGGCTGACATGCGGCATTGCTATGGCTTAATTGTGGCCCATATCCGGCAAAGAGGAGCGGACCGCCCAAGTGCCATCATTCCACGCGGTATGTGGGCCAGATGAAAGTGTCAAGTGTGGGCCGGATCTGGGCCACAGCAACTTTGGTGTCTGGGCCAGATATGGGCCAGTTCTGCTTCATTTGTTTTGTTTACGGCTGACATGCGGCATTGCTATGGCTTAATTGTGGCCCATATCTGGCAAACAGGAGCGGACCGCCCAAGTGCCATCATTCCACGCGGTATGTGGGCCAGATGAAAGTGTCAAGTGTGGGCCGGATCTGGGCCACAGCAACTTTGGTGTCTGGGCCAGATATGGGCCAGTTCTGCTTCATTTGTTTTGTTTACGGCTGATATGCGGCATTGCTATGGCTTAATTGTGGCCCATATTCGGCAAACAGGAGCGGACCGCCCAAGTGCCATCATTCCACGCGGTATGTGGGCCAGATGAAAGTGTCAAGTGTGGGCCGGATCTGGGCCACAGCAACTTTGGTGTCTGGGCCAGATATGGGCCAGTTCTGCTTCATTTGTTTTGTTTACTGCTGACATGCGGCATTGCTATGGCTTAATTGTGGCCCATATCTGGCAAACAGGAGCGGACCGCCCAAGTGCCATCATTCCACGCGGTATGTGGGCCAGATGAAAGTGTCAAGTGTGGGCCGGATCTGGGCCACAGCAACTTTGGTGTCTGGGCCAGATATGGGCCAGTTCTGCTTCATTTGTTTTGTTTACGGCTGACATGCGGCATTGCTATGGCTTAATTGTGGCCCACATCTGGCAAACAGGAGCGGACCGCCCAAGTGCCATCATTCCACACGGTATGTGGGCCAGATGAAAGTGTCAAGTGTGGGCCGGATCTGGGCCACAGCAACTTTGGTGTCTGGGCCAGATATGGGCCAGTTCTGCTTCATTTGTTTTGTTTACGGCTGATATGCGGCATTGCTATGGCTTAATTGTGGCCCATATCCGGCAAACAGGAGCGGACCGCCCAAGTGCCATCATTCCACGCGGTATGTGGGCCAGATGAAAATGATGGCACTTGGGGGGTCCGCTCCTGTTTGCCAGATTTGGGCCACAATTAAACCATAGCAATGCCACATGTCAGCCATAAACAAAACAAATGAAGCAGAACTGGCACAAATCTGAGCCACAGTTCATTTTAATTCGGGCCCAGATTCGACACCTTGTATGTATACCTGAAATGATGGCACTTGGGTGGTCCACTCCTGTTTACCAGATCTGGGCCACAAGCAGGCCATTTGTTCAGCCACATATTAGCCAAGAATGAACTAAATAAGCCTTAAATGTGTGTTTTTGTGTGTGCATGCTGTGCCATTTAAACTTTGGGAAACTCAGTGACTGACTATCACTGACACTAAGTGAACTCTGCATCAACAATATCCAACATACAGAAAAGAGAAATGTAAAAATGGCCCCTCTTTATGTTAAGATAAGTTACAACAGATGATTCAAACACATTTCTGAAAACATTTGCATCATTTATTAATATTGCCAAAGAACAACCCACTGCAAGTTTACATTTTCAAAACTGGAAAGCAATCTAAACAAAAAAACAAACCAAAAAAAAACCCAACAATAAACAAACACAAAATATAGAAAGCATAGTAAAAACTAAATAAAAACAAAACATGTTTCCAGTAGCCTTGGTCATCCAAAAAAACAAACAGACAACACAGAAGTTAACACGCTACAAAACCTTGGCAAATGGAACCATCCAAAATGATAGAATTTGACCTCCTTGACTGGGCCCATCTGCATCATGGCAATCTTGCAAGCCTTTATTGGATACACAAATGAAAAAAAACAAAAACTGTTGAATCAGTAACAGAACACTGATAATACAATAGTGTTGAAGTACAAAACAAACACACACACAACTACTTAGAAGCCAAATTAAATAAAAAAGCCCTAAACAAAATATAATAAAAAAATAAAATAAATAAATAAATACAAAACAAAAAAAGCAGGCACTGTAGTGAGAGATGCGTTCAGGAATTACCTGCGTCTATACACCGTCTATTTACTAATAGTGAAGCTGCAAGTTTTAAAAACTTTAAAAACAGCTGTCTCTGTGCTTTAATCAGGGGTGCAAACACATGTATGGTCAAAAAAGAGAGAGGTAATCGAAGCCCTCGTCCCGCGGCAAATATCCAGATACTACATTGCCACCATCCCCAACCCACCCCTATAGGCACATAGAGTCAAATGAAATTTAGAAAAATCTTGCACTTCTTCTTCTTGCTTTACTGCTACTTCCTGAAAACAATTTCACCTGATAATTTGAATAGCTCTTTTTGTAAAGAATTAATAATTCTAGGATGATTGGGGTAATTGTGTAGGGTAGGCCTAGTGCATCTGCATATAAACTAATAAACAAAATACAAATATAAATACAATAAAACACAAATACACGAGAAATAAAGCAGTGCTTTATGTTTTTCAGGTAAATAAACTGTATTAAGTATTAATACAGTTTATCTTTTGACAAAACGTGATTTTTCTCTTTCTCTTTTGTTGTTTGATTAACTTTGGTGACACAAACAGCTGCAGGTATATTGGGTGCTGTCCCTTTAAGACGAATGCACGTATCTAATACCGGTAATGACACGCATCCGTTTTATTTTGACTGCGTTTACGGGGAAACTCGTTGAGACGGACACTGGCTTATTTTTTCGTGCACATGTCAGTTCAAACACAAATAGAAAAGAAAGAAAAGGGAATTCGGTGTTCACGAACTTCACGTGCTGTCTGCGACTGCGTGGCTCTGTGCGCCGACAGACCATCTACATTTGGATGTTAAACATAATATATATAGCCTGATACAGCAAAGACAACGTCAGCAGTATTGACGGCAAAATAGGCTACAGAATATTTCGTTCTGTAGGCCTACTGACAGGGGCAATATTTGAAAATCGATAATTAGGCCTATTTTTTAAATTACAATTATATATGCATTTGTCAAAACCGAGAGACTTTCAAGCATCAAAATGTAATTTATTAATATGTATTTGCGCCTTCTATTTTGTCTGAAAACTTCCAACACTCGTGCGTGTCGCGTGAAAAATAGGCTCGGTTGCGGTTCTATTTCTAGCACGCGGTTTTGGCGCGGCTCGAGAAGTGTGTGTGTCACGCAGGCATTGTGCTCTAACACAAGCTCTAACCAGTTAACCTGAGAGCCGACATAAAAACGGACACTCCACGCCGCACAGAGAGAAATGTGATGCAGCGGCAGATCCAGAGTGAGACAGAAACACTAGTGGTTCACGCTTGCGCACATACTGCTGGTTTGACGCGCAGTGTTCTGATTCGCTTATTTCCTATTTACTTGTTGGTGGACGCAATCCAGAATTGCTGTTGGTTAAATTATAATCAGACCCTCTCAAACCCCCCCCCCCTCCCCCCTCCTTAAAAAAAAACTCTTCGGATCTGCACGATTCACACAAGTCACCCAAACTGACGTGAAAAAAGCGGGAGGCGCCGAAAAGCGCGCTGTTTGCACCCCTGTTTAATCAAAGCAGCACATTAATACTGAATGGTGAATAAATGGACTGGAACTACCAGTGCATTAAACGGTTTGGTAACACTGTAAGGTCTTATTTGTTAACATTAGTTAATGTATTAACTAGTAACTAACATTAACTACATTATTTATTAAGCTTTCTTAAAGTTACAGTCAATCATTGTTTGATCATGTTAGTTCACAGTGCATTAACTAATGTTAACAAATACAACTTTTGATTTTAGTAATGCATTAGTAAGCATCACAATTAGCATTAATTACGATTAATAAATACTAGGGGTGAAACGGTACACAGAAGTCATGGTTTGGTTCATGCCTCGGTTCGGACATCACGGTTCGGTACGAGTTCTGTACAATGGAGGGAAAAGCAAAACAAAAATGTAGAAGGCATTTTTTTTTTCTTGTGCATGTCTGTAGGCTGTACCACCAAAGGAAAATAAATGCCTTAAAGGGATACTCCACCGTTTTTTCATATTAAACTATGTTATTCCCTTAACTAAGATACATACCTCTCTCGTCTCAGTGTGTGCACTAAATCGCTCTGTCTTGCGGCGAAACTTTAGTAGCACTTAGCTTAGCCCAGTTCATTCAATATGGGCCAAGCAGAGAAGCTACCAAACACCTCCACGTTTTCCCTATTTAAATACAGTTGCTCGCGTAGTGTAACTCGACCTAGGACGGTGACACAAAACAAAACGTTGCGAGTTACACTACGCGAGTAACTGTATTTAAATAGGGAAAACGTGTGGGATGTGTTTGGTAGCTTCTCTGCTTGGCCCATATTGAATGAACTGGGCTAAGCTAAGTGCTAACAAAGTTTCGCCACAAGACAGAGCGATTTAGTGCACGCACTGAGACGAGAGAGGTATGTATCAACTCGTCTTAGTTAAGGGAATAACATAGTTTAATATGAAAAAACGGTGGAGTATCCCTTTAAAGGAGAACTCCGGTCAATTTTAACATTGAGCTAATTTTTTTGTAAATTTGGAGTGCTGTCAGTACAGAGAACAACGACAAAAATCGGTGTTGCCTACACAGAGTTATCCTCTTTTTAAAACTTGCACCCTGTTGACTAAAATGGGGCAAGTTTTAAACCTGCTTTTAGCCTCTACTGTGTGTGATTCTTTCAGAGTGAACACGGTGAATCTGACAGCAGTAGATGTGAAAGATATGAATAAAAGTGATGTTAATTCAGCCAGCGCACATTTATTTACTTCCTGTTTTCGGTCGAAGTCCACAGTAGTCGATTGTCGAGTTCTCCACTGTTTCTTAGTTACCTATGATCACGCGCGTGAACTCGACAATCGACTAATGTGGACTTAGACCGAAAACAGGAAGTAAATAAATGTGCGCTGGCTGAATTAACATCACTTTTATTCATATCTTTCACATCTACTGCAGTCAGATTCACCTTGTTCACTCTGAATAAAATCACTTACATGGCTGGTGCACTTGTAATGACACATCAAGGATGTTAAGAGGCTAAAAGCAGGTTTAAAATTTGCCCCATTTAAGTCAACAGGGTGCAAATTTTAAAGAGGATAACACGGTGTAGGCAACACCGATTTTTGTCGTTGTTCTCTGTACTGACAGCACTCCAAATTTACAAAAAAAATTGCTCAATGTTAAAATTGACTGGAGTTCTCCTTTAAGCCTTGTATTTTTTAAAAAAGTTTTATTAATAAAGTAAAGGCATAGAACCAGTTTATTTGTAGTGCATTGACAATAGTTTTTTATAATTAGTTTATTAATTAAATTAATAAAAATACAAAAAGACCTTGAGATATGTTTTGTAATTGTACCTGAATGAATTTAAAATAAATTTGCTACATTTCAGATCAATATATTTGTTTTCCTTAAAATTTTAATTAACACTAACTTTATTCTCATGTTAATTATACATAATTTATTTCTGTATAAAATAATACTACCATTAAAAACACATTTGATTTTCTTTTTTAATCAATGTAGAATGTGTAACTTAAAAATAAACAAATTAGTGCTCTGTTTATTTTTAGGACAAGAAATGAAAACCAATGCAATATGATGAATGTCCAAAAGATGGCACCCACAGACTGTTTTTAAATGGGGTTGGATAAATATTTTTTGCTTTTAAACAGTGTGTGTGTGTGTGTGTGTGTGTGTGTGAGAGAGAGAGAGAGAGAGAGAGAGAGAGAGAGAGAGAGAGAGAGAGAGAGAGAGAGAGAGAGAGAGAGAGAGAGAGAGAGAGAGAGAGAGAGATATTTTGGTTGGGTGACAGTTGTAGGTTACAGTTTGACAAGAGTTTACAGTTTGACAAAAGCACAATGTTGTGTTTTATTGCAAGTGTACACAAATATAAGTAAACACTTTGCAGTTTGAATGATGTCCTGTATGAACAAAATGATGAAGTATGTTTTTATGTTTCCACTGTTCGATCGCGCCCGCGCCTCGATCTCTCTCTCACACACGCACGCACACAACATATTCCAGTATTGCAATCTTGACATCGCAGCCTGTTCATTATAGACACAGAGCTTCAGAGCTAAGGCGGAGCTACAGATTAGGTGTCCCTAAAGAACATGCGTATTTAACAGTAGTCCCGCTTTACATTAATTAATTTGCACGCAAGTTTTATTTATTTTTATACCGTGTATTCTCCGTGTATATTCATGCACCGAACTGTGACGCCGTACCGTTTCGGTTCAATACGAATACATGTACCGTTCCACCCCTAATAAATACTGAAGAAGAATTGTTCATGCCACATGTTAACTAAAGTAGTTAACTAATGTTAACTTGTAAAGTGTTACAAATGGCTAGGCTACACCTTGCAGCCAATCAGAATAAAGTATTAAGACAGACCATGGTATTATACACATCTAGCAAAAACACAATGTAACTGACTTACTGGTGTCTTGGACCCTCCTCCATTTCTCTCTTTCTCTTCTCCCTCTGTCTCGGTCACTTGCAAGATGAAGCCATTTTTTAATAAATGATTCGATCTCTTGATCGGTGGCCGCAGCTGTCAGTCTGTTGTTTCTGACAGTTCCTAAAAAAATATAACATTGTAAATGCAAGGATGGACTACACAACTTCAATCTTAGGACCCAATTAGCTAACACAAGCATTAGCGCATAGTTAATGCATAGTTAGCCAGCGCCAATATAAAGAACATTTTGGCCATGGCCAAGGACACTCTTTGCTTCCAGATGCCCAAAAGGAACAAGTTTGATTCCTGCTAGGAAGATCGGACTGCGTCAAAAAATGGAAATCACATTATGAAATAAATGTTTATCTCCAATACACATTGGCCACAATTATTGACACCTCTAGATTTTGTTTACGAGTAAAATATCTCAGAAGTATATTCCCATTAATATTTATCTTTTTTTAGCACACCAGGGTGACTAGGAACATGAAACTGTCCAGCTATGACTTCTTGTTTCACAGGAGTTTAAATATGAGGAAACACAAAGGCCAAATTCCCTGAATCATCCATCACAATGAGTAAAACCAAAGAATATAGTTCTGATGTGCAACAAAAGATTGTTGAACATCACAAAATAGAAAGTGGCTGTAAGACAATAGCTAAAGAATTGAAAATCCCCATTTTGACCATCAAGGCAATAATTAAGAAGTTATAATCAACTAATGATGTTACGAATCTGCCAGGAAGAGGACGTGTGTCTATATTGTCTTAATGGACGGTGAGGAGGAGAGTTTGAGTGGCCAAAGACTCTCCAAGGATCACAGATGGAGAATTGCAGAGATTACTGGAGTCTTGGGGTCAGAAAGCCTAAAAAAAAAAAAAAAAAAAAAAAAAAAAAAAACTTACATCTCCACATGTTGTTTGGGGGGGTTTCAAGAAAAATCCTCCTCGCTCCGCTAAAATTAAACTCCAGCATATTCAGTTGTCAGACACGACTAGAACTTCAAAAGGGACCAGATTCTATGGTCAGATGAAACTAAAAAAAAGGGTCTTTTTGGCAGCAAACACACTAGATGTGTTTTAAACTGTAGGCTATTTTATTCCCACCCGCAGTTTTCTGTAGCAAATCACATTGACACATGTTATTAAGGTTAAAACATATTAGAGGTCGACCGATTGATCGGTCGGCCGATTGATCGGCCGATTTTTTGCATTTTTAACATAATCGGCATCGGCCAATATCCAAGTGTATCAAGCCGATTATTAGGCAGGCGCATCTGTGGGCAGCCTAGTGTTGTTGTTGTGGAACACGCGTTCGACGCACGCTGCGCCCAGAGTCATTCTCCAGCAGAGTGAGCAGACCTCATCCAGTGCTTAAGGAAGGAGCTAAGTTCCTTGGAGAAAACTCCTTTATATTTAATTAAAAACTTTTGATATGTTACTGCCAACTTAGAGAAAAAACATGAATAGGCGAATTTGAAATTGATAGCGTAGTTGAGGTTGCATTAGCACAGCAGAAGGGTTGCGATCATGTCACAAAATAAGTAAGCAAGAATTTACAGACAGTGAATCTGAGACTTTTATTTGTTCTGTTGTGTGTCTTATATTTGAGAGGGTTGTCACTCAATGCAGAGAAGTAAGTAATAAAAAAAAGAGACCAACTATATGCTAGTGAAGGACTGGCTTTGCTTTGCTAGGGTTGGGTAGCTACAGACAGACCCAGTGCTAATACGGCACTGGTGCCTTAACGACCGTTATTTACCGGACCGAATATCAACGCGCATTTCTGTGCTTCATATCAGTGCTACTGTTATGCCTGTGCTTCTCTTGGATGCTCTGAAAACGGACGTTAGAATAACAGAAATATCGCTTCGCTGCACTTGACACTAGTCAGCAGTTAACTTTAACATTCCGTTAGCTAGTAGCTGGATTAAACACGGTTAAAATGCTGGCCAAACAGTAGTGTAATGTGTGACTGTATTTCACTGTAGACTAGGGGTGGAACGGTACATGTATTCGTATTGAACCGAAATGGTACAGGCGTCACGGTTCGGTGTATAAATTTCCACGGAGAATACACGCTATAAAAATAAATAAAACTCGCGTGCAAAGTAATGCGGAACTACTGTTAGATACGCGGGTTCTTTAGGGACACCTAATCTGTAGCTCCGCTTTAGCTCCGGCTGCGATGTAAAGATTGCAATGCGTTGTGTGTGTGTGAGAGAGAGAGAGGCGCGGGCGCGATCGAGATCGAAAAGTCGCGTGAGTTTAAAGTCGCAAAGTGTTTACTTATATTTGTGTGCAAACGCGCGCGTGTGTGTGTGTGTGTGTGTGTGTGTGTGTGTGTGTGTGTGTGGGGCGCGATCGAACAGTGGAAACATAAAAACATACTCCGTCATTTTGTTTATCAGGACATCATTCAAACTGCAAAGTGTTTAAGTTACTGTTAATTCAAATGTTAAGGAAAACAAATATATTAATCTGAAATGTAGCAAATTAATTTTCAATTCATTCAGGTACAATTACCAAACATATCTCAAGGTCTTTTTGTCTTTTGTACAAGTGCAGATTGGTAAAGTGTTCAATAAATGTTTTTGTTGAAAAATCTTGTCTATCTTAAGAAATTATTTGTGTTACATTTTATCTTTCAAATAGAGGTTAAAAACAAGCACATAATCGGCCAAATATCGGCCAAAATAAATCGGCAGCATTTATCGGCCATCGGCCGACCCGCATTTCAAAAGATCGGCATCGGCATCGGCCTGAAAAAAACCATATCGGTCGACCTCTAAAACATATGACTCAAAACATAAAGCAGGCCAACTAATGTTAATTTTATAATTACTAGGGTATAATAAAAATGTGAAATACATAGAGGAATAGCCTAATACCTGACCCAACTTTTAAATAGTCTACCTGAACCCAAACCATCTATTATTGTTACTTTGTAATCAAGCTTTTATTGTAAGAAAAAGCATGTAGTTTTTTATTTATTTATTTGTGCATTATTCCTAGGGTTAATGAAACATTGCTGTCACAAAGTAATACAACTAGTGCAGTATTATGTCCAATGTATAAACATGAATGTCAAATTACACTATATTATTATTTTTATTTTTTTTTCATTGTTGTGCCAAAATAAGACACGAGTTTTAAAATACTTTAACCGTGCAGAACTGACTAAAGGTTGGGAGAGTGATAACATGAGCAAATCTAAATGTAACGTTAATGGCGCGCCGAGCAATCGATACTAGTTCATTTCGCATTCGTGACAACCATAATAGATCTAGCTTAGAGTTGAACTGCCAAAATAATGTAACTTCGAATATAAATTATTCCACCGACTCTATATAACACAACATGCAGACTCCAACTTGATATAACGAAGCAATCGCTAACAAAAAGAAACATTTATGGATTATGTCTTACCTTGACTTTTTGCAGTACTGGTAGCAGTATCCGTCCTCCGTCCTCCTGACAATCCTCTGACGTTTTGGTTTTGAGCGCCTTTTTCGCGCTTTCCGGCAACGTTTAAATTTAAAGGGCCGTGAACTGGAAAATCGTCAGTTAGCTTTTTTTTTTCTTCACAGACAACTACAAATGCAGTAAATATTATAGTTAAACATAATAGATCTTATCTCTAATCAGCAAAAAAGTGGGAACATTTTGTCATGAATGCAGGGCTTTGAAAAAGTATTCAAGAAAACATATCAAAATAATATTTTCTCATAGCAGGTTCTGCTGATTTGTCATCTTCATTTAATTGTATTTCATCAATTATAGTGTCAATTAGTATTATCATTTTTTAATCTTTAATAAAGATTGTTTATAGCCTAAAGATGACAGTTGTATAAATGTCAATTATATTTAGCCAGAAATGTAAGAAAAATTTAAGGTTTATTTAGAATAAAATATTGTTTATATATATATATATATATATATATATATATATATATATATATATATATATATATATATAAACATTTAATATAATATAATATTATACATAATACATTTAACATAATATAATATTTTACATATTTAAATATTTTAAGGGAGTTTAAAATATTACCCTTTGTGGGGTCACTTTGACACACCTAGGAACAGTGAATCGCAACCTTTTTGACTTCAATGTCCCCTTATATTCTCCACAACAAATCCTGTACATTTGTTATAAAAATAGCCAAATAATGAGAAATATCTTTTCTCATTGGTGGATTTAGTTTTGTCATAATTTTAAGTCATCTTGAGGCCCCAGTGGAAGTTTGTCCAGGTCTGCTCTAGAAGTTAGATGACACTGCTAGCAAGATAAGCAAGGTTACACAGAGTAGGCTACATACAACATGTTCCTGGCTTAACATCTTTGTTGATCCTGGAACAGCATTCAACCAATTAGATTTGAAGTTTGCAGTTGTGTCAAGTTTAGGCTTACAACCATGCTTTTAGATCAATGTTATTATCATTTCCCTCTGATTGTAGGTTTAGGGTTAGGGTTAGGGTTAGGGTTAGGACTATTTTTATGGACAGTAATGTTGTTCCAAGATCAACTAAATATATTGATACAGGAGCATGTACTTGGCAAAATCATTGTGCCCCAAGCTTTGCACAAACAGCAACTAAAGTATCTTCTTGCACATCCCAAAACCATAAAAAGTCTTCATAAGTTTGAACCTAGACACTTGAACTTTTCTAGACACTGTACTACAAAACATATGTTAGCAATAGCATATATGTCATAGATGTACATGTAGCCTCACATCCAGCCTAAGTGTCTACTCCATCCATACCAAAAAATATTGTTCAATGTTTTTAAAAAAATGTTTAAAAAATATTCAGCCCATTACAGGTTCAATCTTTGTCCCTTTTAAGCTAAATTAGCCATTTTCAGAAGTGTGGCATCGAATCCAGAAATGGACTTACCACGTAGGTTTTAATTTTTGGGAAACACAAAGAATATTTGCCATGTCGAATGTGAGCCAAGTTAGACTTACACCCTGCAATGCTGACTGTGCCGTATATATTTCCCAAATTGTAATTAATTATTTGGGCAATATTTGCCATGTCAAATGGGGGCCACTTTTGCCTCACATCGAGATGAGATAGTGCTCACTGAGCCATATCTTTGCCAAAACTGGCCCAGATATGTTTTAAGATAAATGGGTCACATTTGCAGCATTATATGTGGGCCACTTTTGGCTCACACCCAGATGAGCCAGTACTCACTGAGCCATATCTTTGCCCAAACTGGCCCAGATATGTTTTAAGATAACTGGGCCACATTTGGAGCATCATATGTGGTCCACTTTTGGCTCACACCCAGATGAGCCAGTGCTCACAGAGCCATATCTTTGCCAAATCTGGCCCAGATATGTTTTAAGAAAACTGGGCCACATTTGCTGAAACATATGTGGGCCATTTTTGGTTTACATCCAGATCAGTCATTGTCGATTGTGCCACGTTTTTGCCATAGGTGGCCCACATTTGGCTTGTGATATTTGGGCCATATTCATTATTTATCATATGGGCCACTTTAGGCTCACATCCAGATGAGCCAGTGCTCACTGAGCCATATCTTTGCCCAAACTGGCCCAGATATGTTTTAAGATAACTGGGCCAACATTTGGAGCATCATATGTGGGCCACTTTTGGCTCAAATCCAAATGAGCCAGTGCTCACTGAGCCACATCTTTGCCCAAACTGGCCCAGATATGTTTTAAGATAACTGGGCCACATTTGGATCATCATATGTGGGCCACTTTTGGCTCACACCCAGATGAGCAAGTGCTCACTGAGCCATATCTTTGCCAAAACTGGCCCAGATGTGTTTTAAGATAACTGGGCCACATTTGGATCATCATATGTGGGCCACTTTTGGCTCACACCCAGATGAGCCAGTGCTCACTGAGCCATATGTTTGCCAAAACTGGCCCAGATATGTTTTAAGATAACTGGGCCACATTTGCAGCATTATATGTGGGCCACTTTTGGCTCACATCCAGATGAGACAGTGCCACTGAGCCATATCTTTGCCAAAACTGGCCCAGATGTGTTTTAAGATAACTGGGCCACATTTGCTGAAACATATGTGGGCCACTTTTGGCTCACACCCAAATGAGCCAGTGCTCACTGAGCCATGTCATTGCCAAAACTGGCCCAGATGTGTTTTAAGATAACTGGGCCACATTTGGATCATCATATGTGGGCCACTTTTGGTTCACACCCAGATGAGCCAGAGCTCACTGAGCCATATCTTTGCCAAAACTGGCCCAGATGTGTTTTAAGATAACTGGGCCACATTTGGATCATCATATGTGGGCCACTTTTGGCTCACACCCAGATGAGCAAGTGCTCACTGAGCCGTATCTTTGCCAAAACTGGCCCAGATGTGTTTTAAGATAACTGGGCCACATTTGCAGCATTATATGTGGGCCACTTTCGGCTCACATCCAGATGAGACAGTGCCACTGAGCCATATCTTTGCCAAAACTGGCCCAGATGTGTTTTAAGATAACTGGGCCACATTTGCTGAAACATATGTGGGCCACTTTTGGCTCACACCCAAATGAGCCAGTGCTCACTGAGCCATATCATTGCCAAAACTGGCCCAGATGTGTTTTAAGATAACTGGGCCACATTTGCAGCATTATATGTGGGCCACTTTTGGCTCACATCCAGATGAGACAGTGCCACTGAGCCATATCTTTGCCAAAACTGGCCGAGATGTGTTTTAAGATAACTGGGCCACATTTGCTGAAACATATGTGGGCCACTTTTGGCTCACACCCAAATGAGCCAGTGCTCACTGAGCCATATCATTGCCAAAACTGGCCCAGATGTGTTTTAAGATAACTGGGCCACATTTGCAGCATTATATGTGGGCCACTTTTGGCTCACATCCAGATGAGCCAGTGCTCACTGAGCCATATCTTTGCCAAAACTGGCCCAGATGTGTTTTAAGATAACTGGGCCACATTTGCAGCATTATATGTGGGCCACTTTTGGCTCACATCCAGATGAGACAGTGCCACTGAGCCATATCTTTGCCAAAACTGGCCCAGATGTGTTTTAAGATAACTGGGCCACATTTGCTGAAACATATGTGGGCCACTTTTGGCTCACATCCAGATGAGCCAGTGCTCACTGAGCCATATCATTGCCAAAACTGGTCCAGATGTGTTTTAAGATAACTGGGCCACATTTGCAGCATTATATGTGGGCCACTTTTGGCTCACATCCAGATGAGACAGTGCCACTGAGCCATATCTTTGCCAAAACTGGCCCAGATGTGTTTTAAGATAACTGGGCCACATTTGCTGAAACATATGTGGGCCACTTTTGGCTCACATCCAGATGAGACAGTGCCACTGTGCCATATCTTTGCCAAAACTGGCCCAGATGTGTTTTAAGATAACTGGGCCACATTTGCAGCATTATATGTGGGCCACTTTTGGCTCACATCCAGATGAGACAGTGCCACTGAGCCATATCTTTGCCAAAACTGGCCCAGATGTGTTTTAAGATAACTGGGCCACATTTGCTGAAACATATGTGGGCCACTTTTGGCTCACATCCAGATGAGCCAGTGCTCACTGAGCCATATCATTGCCAAAACTGGTCCAGATGTGTTTTAAGATAACTGGGCCACATTTGCAGCATTATATGTGGGCCACTTTTGGCTCACATCCAGATGAGACAGTGCCACTGAGCCATATCTTTGCCAAAACTGGCCCAGATGTGTTTTAAGATAACTGGGCCACATTTGCTGAAACATATGTGGGCCACTTTTGGCTCACATCCAGATGAGACAGTGCCACTGTGCCATATCTTTGCCAAAACTGGCCCAGATGTGTTTTAAGAAAACTGGGCCACATTTGCTGAAACATATGTGGGCCATTTTTGGTTTACATCCAGATTAGTCATTGTTGATTGTGCCACGTTTTTGCCATAGGTGGCCCACATTTGGTTTGTGATATTTGGGCCATATTCATTATTTATCATATGGGCCACTTTAGGCTCACATTCAGATTACACAATGCCATAAGTGCCGCATCTTTGCCTAAAAAGGCCCACATGTGATTTAAAATATTTGGGCCATATTTGCCATTTAACATGTGGGCCACTTCAGGCTCAGACACATTTGGTCCGGGCCATAAGTAGGCCTGAAGTGCCGCATCATTGCCTGAAGTGGCCCACATCCGTCTGCTATCTGGGAAGCAACATCTGATCCATAAACAAATCATTCTGCGGAATCATATCTTATTAATAAATCAACTGATATATATATATACCTGTATATATATAATATGTATATATAATATATATTTTATATATTTTATATATATATATAATATATATTTTATATATATATATATATATATATATATATATATATATATATACAGGTATATACATCACAACGTGTATGTGTGTGTGTGGAATCATCAAAATAAAAATAAAAATTCATTTTCAGAAATGTTATTGTCGGCACATTTATGCACTATTCATATTAAGGAACATTTCTAATTTTTATAAAAAAATTAAAACATGTGCTGCTCAATATTTTTGTGGAAATACATTTTTCTGTCAGTATTCTTTTATGAATAGAACGAATAGAAAGAACAGATGAATAGAAAGAACAGAATTTATTTGAAACAGAAATAGAAGCGATACACTTGCAGCAGTTAATAGCTCACAGAATAATCATAATCACAGAATTCAATTTCAGTCTGTTCCTCACACAAAGTTATTGTATGGCTTCAGAAGACTTGGATTAGTGCAGAAGTTATACTTTTATGGTGCTTGAAATCTTCAGTTGCCATTCATTGCTGCACAAAAAAATGAATAAAAAAAATTACTTCTCCTTTTTGTTGTTTTGCAAAATAAAAATAAAGAAAGTCATACAGGTTTGGAACAACATGTTTTGTGTGAACTATACCTTTAAGTCACTGCTTCCCTTTGACAATTAGAAAGTCTAAACAAAGACTACAGCAGCAAAATATTAAACTGCTGCCAGTCAGCTGAATTAAACATTTGAACAAATGCTGCCTTATAAAGGTCCTAAAAAGAGCACACTGACATGAAAAGTCTATTAAGTAAGCCCTGATCTCTATTTTCCACTCTTCACCACACTATTTAATACTAAGTAGGGGGGTGGGGGTGGGGGGTTGTCTGCCAGACATTCAAATGACTATCGTTGAAATGGAAGAACATGTTGAGGCCTCTCTGGAGAAGACAGAAAAGTTCATAGGTGTCAGTCACAAAGGTCTAGGGTTTCTATTCTGGGGCCCTGCTTTATGCCAGGTCACGCCCACCCAAGAGAATTCAAATGAAAATCATGGCAGAGAATAATCGTACTCACTGGAGGTTAATTAACGGCGACTGACAAAAACTTTCCGGGTCGGATAAAGATGACAGGGCTGTTGAAACTCCTGGCTTTTGTTGCCTGACATGCCTTTGTTCACTTTGAGGTCTGATCACATTGTGGTTTGATATATTCACCAGCAACATCATTAGGAGCTGCGCATTCATGCTTAGCACTTTTTAGTCAGATGATTCTCACTCCTGGTTTGTTTATCTCAGCTTTTTTCCTCCCCTCTGAGCCCTTTTATATGCCAGGTGTATGCCAGTCTAACCTGATATGTTCTCAGAAATGCCACAATAGTGTGAAAATAAATAAATAAAGAACTGAGGGGAATAAGAGTGTTTCTTCCCAAATTCAGATTTCAAACACATCAGCTTTCTCACATTTCTTATCACGTGCATTTTCTTTTTTTGAGTTTCTAACACTCTAAGATTTTTGAAAGAAGGGTGCATATGTATGTATGTGTGTGTGTGTGTGTATATATATGTATGTGTATATATATATATATATATATATGTGTGTGTATATGTATGTGTGTGTGTGTATATGTGTATGTATATGTATATATATATATGTGTGTGTGTGTATATATATATGTATATGTATGTGTGTGTGTGTATATGTGTATGTATATGTATATGTATATATATATATGTGTGTGTGTATATATATATATATATATATATATATATATATATATATGTATGTATATGTATGTGTATATGTATATAAATATATATGTATGTATATATATGCAAAAATTAGGACTATTATGACACAATTTGTCCGTCTTCCATTGGTCGGTCAAACAGATAAACCCGTCAAATGCCTCATTTGGGATAGAAACTGTAGAACATTTTTTAGCATAACATTTTTTACACAGCTTGGCTTTAATTGAAATTTTATTTAACGTTTGTGTTTTAAATCATATCTGTTTGTTGGTGTTGTGAAGGTGGTTGCTCTGGGTTGGTGTTTTGGGCAGAAGACCTATCTGAAGAGCAGCTGGAACGTCCTGGATGGCATGCTAGTGATGATCTCTGTGATTGACATCCTGGTATCCCTGATCTTCAACAGCGGCACTAAGATCCTGGGCATGCTGCGGGTGCTACGTTTACTGAGAACCCTGCGGCCGCTCAGGTACGCTGATCACAACATCCATTCAGTGCTGCATTTAGTCATTACGCTAAATAACAGTTACAATTACATCAAAGCTTTAATGCACAAGTGCACCACCACCTGCCTTGCTGGAGGCAACACAAACACTTATATGTACTTTGGGTCAAAATGCTAGATTTGCACATCTTAAATCAGCATCCACAGGAAGCATAATTAATGTAAAGCCTGAAGTTCCACAATTAGCCTCTTCCTCACTTAGATGCATCAATTAGCTCCTAATTGATGCAGTATGTAGCTGTGTTTGTGTTTATGCATATTTATGTGTATTTATGTGCATATGTGTGTGCGCCTTGCACTTTTCCTCCTGCAGAGGGAACTTCTGGAGGCCTTCCCTACTCTTAAATATTTATGACATATTCAAGCAGAAAATCAAAATCAAATATTCAGCTTTCCTGCCCAATTTGCCCACAAAATGCTTACACTGGTCTTTCACCCCCAGTCGTTCTCTTCTCTCTTTTCAAGCTCGGGGTCAACTTCCGCAAGTTACTCATGCTACCAAGAGACTTGTATTAAAAATACATAGTTTTCCAGTAGTTGTGTTTCAGCTATGTTGGTACAACGTTATAGTGAACAAATGCGCTGTCAACAACATTTCTGAAAAGGAACTGGAAAGATAAAAAAGACCGTTTGGATTTGTTTTCGTAATTTATTCATGTTTCTCAGTCAGATACAAGGAACTTTAAAAGGTTACACTTTATTTTTAATGGTGACGTGGTTACATTGTACTTAATCCAATACGCACTGAGTAATATTAATTAACTACATGTACTCACTATTGAGTTAGGGTTTGGTTTTGGGTTAGTTGTAATTATGCATAATTTACTGTTATTACTATAATAAGTAAATGTAGTAATGTGACTACGTCACCTTAAAATAAGGTGTTACCCTTTAAAATATTAAATAGGTAAAATCAACAGCAACAAAAGAATAATGATTTTATTTGCTGCTTATTTTTGATGCCACATGTATATTCATCATATAATTTTATATTGCATAAATGTAAATTATTTACTTTAAAAAAAAAAGTTTAGGATAAAATGCTTTAATTACATTAATTCAATAACATTTCTGAAAAGGAAATATTATTGATTTGTTTTACTGTTTTATTCATGCAACTCAGTCACATACAAGGAACTTTAAAATAATAAATGGGTAAAATCAACAACAACAAAAGAAATGATTTTATCTGCTGCTTATTTTTAATGCCATTTGTACATCATATACTTTTTAAATTGCATAAATGGTACTTCATACCAGGTCTGCTAATTAGTGACCTCTGGTATGAACTATCCTTGGCCTGCACCACTTGTTTTTTTCAGATTCCATTTTCTAGTCTTTTTTTATGCATTTATTTGCATTTTAATGTGTGCTGATAAGGCAGAACAGTTTACTGAACTGTATTGTGCCAAATAATGTTGAGGTATTTTGATGAGCGTGACGGATACGTCTCCCAGCAAATCTTTTAAAGCATTCTTCACTAGTTTGCTAAAACAGCTAATGAATGATTTATGTCACAACCCCTGAGCATCACTATTACTCCACTGCTACTGAATAGTGCATAGAGATCCAAGCATGCCTTAATAGATAATGAATAGTATGTGGAACAAAACTTGAATTCCTTTTTTATGTTTTTATTCCAATAAAGTATTGCATCCACTAGTGGCATATTACATAAGGTGAATTAACCTTTAAACAGTATGTGTGATAAGGTCCCATTATAACTAATGACAGTTGCCTCGTTTGACTGTCAGAGAATGTAGAGCACCCGGAGAGGAAAAAAAGGCCCTGTAAATTAAACATGAAGAGGTCTGTGTTTTCACCTCGAGCTCCTCTGCTTGAACATTTTAAAGATTCTCACACAGAGTTTCCTCCACTGCCAGAGCGCTCTGCTTCAGAGAACTTTACTGTGTGTGCAACTGCCTCTGCACCGCCGAACACCTATTGAAAGTTTAACTTCTTGATTCTTCCCTAGACAGACTTTATAATGCACCTCTGTGTGAAGTCCAAGTTGAAATCAAAAGAAAGACAAAGACAGCTGTAAAAAGTCTCCACAGCGTGGGCCCAGCAACTTCTGCAAAAGTCAATGCAGGGAGGGGTGGGTAATCCAGACCACATGTGTATCTGGACCAGTGAGCTTAAAGGGACAGTTCACCCAAAAATTTTAAAAAGCTGCTATTGTTTAATCACTCCAATATCTTTCGAAACTTGTATGACTTTCTTTATACCTGTCTTTTAGCAGGTTGTCCAAGCTGCTGTTTTCCATGCAATGAAAGTGAATGTTACCACGGTTGTAAAGGGATATATTATAATCTTTAGATAAAATTGAAATATATCTTAAATAGATAAAATATATATAATTTAAATACTTTTTTATTGTTAGTATGCAATTTTATCATTCATATTTTGTACATAATTTTTTTCATTATACTTTTTCCCCCCTCCAAAATAATTGTTAATACACTACTGTTCAAAAGTTTGGGGTCAGTAAGTAAAAAAAGTATGATACCATAAAAAGTAATATTGTAAAATATTATTACAAAACTTTTCTAATTGTTTATATTTTAATTCAAATGAAATTTGATGAAATCATTGATGATCACGACTCATGATCTTTCAGAAATCATTTTAATATGTTGATTTGGTGCTAAACATCTCTTATGTTGAAAACGGTTGTGCTGCTTAATATTTTTGTGGAAACCATATACATTTTTTTCATCTTTGAATTAAAAAGTTCAAAATAACAGCATTTATTTTAAATAGAT